>NC_084755.1:3547751-3605251 GCF_033978785.1 Entelurus aequoreus
AATTGGGAACAAATTCTCATATTCCTTCTGTTTCTGTAATATTACAATATTTTCCCGTAAAATAATTTTTTTTTAACATCTAAAATTATGACTTTTTAATGCAAAATGGTGACATTTGTCATATAAAATTCTGACTTTTATTACAATAGTGTCAACTTTTTTTGTTCTTGTAAAGTAGTGACATATTTTGGAGTAAAATTATGACTCTCGTCATAATTCTGCCGAGTAAAATTCCGATTATTATTATAATACAGCCAAAATGTTAAAGTTTTCTTATGAAATTGTGACTTTTGTCGGGTAAAATTTTGACTCTTTTCATAAAATTGCCAAAATGTTAAGCTTTTCTTGTAAAATTGCGACTGTTATTGAGTAAAATTCCAACTTTTATCATAATATTGCACAAATGTTCAGTTTATCTTGTAATATTTTGACTTGCATTGATTGATTAAAATTATGACTTTTATTATAATACTGCCAAAATTCTAAGTTTTTCTTGTAAAATTCCAACTCATTTTTGTGTCAATGTGTCGACTTTTTTCTTATAAAATTGGGAACAAATTCTCATATTCTTTCTGTTTCTGTAACATTACAATATTTTCCCGTAAAAATATATTTTTTTTACATCCAAAATTATGACTTTTTAATGCAAAATGGTGACATTTGTCATAGAAAATTCTGACTTTTATCACAATAGTGTCAACTTTTTTGTTCTTGTAAAGTAGTGACATATTTTGGAGTGAAATTATGACTCTTGTCATAATTCTGCCGAGTAAAATTCAGATTATTATTATAATACAGCCAAAATGTTAAAGTTTTCTCATGAAATTGTGACTTTTGTCGGGTAAAATTTTGACTCTTTTAATAAAATTGCCAAAATTTTAAGCTTTTCTAGTAAAATTGCGACTGTTATTGAGAAAAATTCCAACTTTTATCATAATATTGCACAAATGTTCAGTTTATCTTGTAACATTTTGACTTGCGTTGAGTAAAATTATGACTTTTATTATAATACTGCCAAAATTCTAAGTTTTTCTTGTAAAATTCCAACTCATTTTTGTGTCAATGTGTCGACTTTTTTCTTATAAAATTGGGAACAAATTCTCATATTCTTTCTGTTTCTGTAATATTACAATACTTTCCCGTAAAATATATTTTTTTTAACATCTAAAATTATGACATTTTAATGCAAAATGGTGACATTTGTCATATAAAATTCTGACTTTTATCACAATAGTGTCAACTTTTTTGTTCTTGTAAACTAGTGACATATTTTGGAGTTAAATTATGACTCTTGTCCTAATTCTGCCGAGTAAAATTCAGATTATTATTATAATACAGCCAAAATGTTAAAGTTTTCTTATGAAATTGTGACTTTTGTCGGGTAAAATTTTGACTCTTTTAATAAAATTACCAACATTTTAAGCTTTTCTTGTAAAATTGCGACTGTTATTGAGTAAAATTCCAACTTTTATCATAATATTGTACAAATGTTCAGTTTATCTTGTAACATTTTGACTTGCGTTGAGTAAAATTATGACTTTTATTATAATACTGCCAAAATTCTAAGTTTTTCTTGTGAAATTCCAACTCATTTTTGTGTCAATGTGTCGACTTTTTTCTTATAAAATTGGGAACAAATTCTCATATTCTTTCTGTTTCTGTAATATTGCAATATTTTCCCGTAAAATAATTTTTTTTTACATCTAAAATTATGACTTTTTAATGCAAAATGGTGACATTTGTCATAGAAAATTCTGACTTTTATCACAATAGTGTCAACTTTTTTGTTCTTGTAAAGTAGGGACATATTTTGGAGTAAAATTATGACTCTTGTCATAATTCTGCCGAGTAAAATTCCGATTATTATTATAATATAGCCAAAATGTTAAAGTTTCCTTATGACATTGTGACTTTTGTCGAGTAAAAATTTGACTCTTTAAATAAAATTGCCAAAATTTTAAGCTTTTCTTGTAAAATTGCGACTGTTATTGAGAAAAATTCCAATTTGTATCATAATACTGCACAAATGTTCAGTTTTTCTTGTCAAATTTTGACTTACGTTGAGTAAAATTATGACTTTTATTATAATACTGCCAAAATTCTAAATTTTTCTTTTGAAATTCCAACTCATTTTTGTGTCAATGTGTCGACTTTTTTCTTATAAAATTGGGAACAATTTCTCATATTCTTTCTGTTTCTGTAATATTGCAATATTTTCTTGTAAAATTAGGACTTTTTTATGTCAAAGTATTACTTTGTAATGCAAAATGGTGACATTTGTCATATAAAATTCTGACTTTTATCACAACTTTGCCAATTTTTGTGTTGTTCTTGTAAAACTGACATTTTTTGAGTAAAATTATGACTTTTGTCATAATTTTGCCAAGTAAAATTGCAATTATTATTATGGTATTGCCAAAATGTTTAAGTTTTCTTATAAAATGGTGACTTTTGTCAAGTAAAATGACGACTCTTTTCATAAAATTACCAACATTTTAAGCTTTTCTTGTAAAATTGCGACTGTTATTGAGTAAAATTCCAACTTTTATCATAATATTGTACAAATGTTCAGTTTATCTTGTAACATTTTGACTTGCGTTGAGTAAAATTATGACTTTTATTATAATACTGCCAAAATTCTAAGTTTTTCTTGTGAAATTCCAACTCATTTTTGTGTCAATGTGTCGACTTTTTTCTTATAAAATTGGGAACAAATTCTCATATTCTTTCTGTTTCTGTAATATTACAATATTTTCCCGTAAAAAAAAATGTTTTTAACATCTAAAATTATGACTTTTTAATGCAAAATGGTGACATTTGTCATATAAAATTCTGACTTTTATCACAATAGTGTCAACTTTTTTGTTCTTGTAAAGTAGGGACATATTTTGGAGTGAAATTATGACTCTTGTCATAATTCTGCCGAGTAAAATTCAGATTATTATTATAATATAGCCAAAATGTTAAAGTTTTCTTATAAAATTGTGACTTTTGTCGGGTAAAATTTTGACTCTTTTAATAAAATTGCCAAAATTTTAAGCTTTTCTTGTAAAATTGCCACTGTTATTGAGAAAAATTCCAACTTTTATCATATTATTGCACAAATGTTCAGTTTATCTTGTAATATTTTGACTTGCGTTGAGTAAAATTATGACTTTTATTATAATACTGCCAAAATTCTAAGTTTTTCTTGTGAAATTCCAACTCATTTTTGTGTCAATGTGTCGACTTTTTTCTTATAAAATTGGGAACAAATTCTCATATTCTTTCTGTTTCTGTAATATTGCAATATTTTCCCGTAAAATAATTTTTTTTTAACATCTAAAATTATGACTTTTTAATGCAAAATGGTGACATTTGTCATATCAAATTCTGACTTTTATCACAACTTTGCCAATTTTTGTGTTGTTCTCGTAAAACTGACATTTTTTGAGTAAAATTATGACTTTTGTCATAATTTTGCCAAGTAAAATTGCAATTATTATTATGGTATTGCCAACATTTTTAAGTTTTCTTATAAAATTGTGACTTTTGTCAAGTAAAATGACGACTCTTTTCATAAAATTACCAACATTTTAAGCTTTTCTTGTAAAATTGCGACTGTTATTGAGTAAAATTCCAACTTTTATCATAATATTGCACAAATGTTCAGTTTATCTTGTAACATTTTGACTTGCGTTGAGTAAAATTATGAGTTTTATTATAATACTGCCAAAATTCTAAGTTTTTCTTGTGAAATTCCAACTCATTTTTGTGTCAATGTGTCGACTTTTTTCTTATAAAATTGGGAACAAATTCTCATATTCTTTCTGTTTCTGTAATATTACAATATTTTCCCGTAAAATAATTTTTTTTTAACATCTAAAATTATGACTTTTTAATGCAAAATGGTGACATTTGTCATATAAAATTCTGACTTTTATCACAATAGTGTCAACTTTTTTGTTCTTGTAAAGTAGTGACATATTTTGGAGTGAAATTATGACTCTTGTCATAATTCTGCCAAGTAAAATTCAGATTATTATTATAATATAGCCAAAATTTTAAAGTTTTCTTATGAAATTGTGACTTTTGTCGGGTAAAATTTTGACTCTTTTCATAAAATTGCCAAAATTTTAAGCTTTTCTTGTAAAATTGCGACTGTTATTGAGAAAAATTACAACTTTTATCATAATATTGCACAAATGTTCAGTTTTTCTTGTCAAATTTTGACTTGCGTTGAGTAAAATGATGACTTTTATAATAATACTGCCAAAATTCCAAGTTTTTCTTGTGAAATTGTGACCTTTTTCTTGTGAAATACCAACTCGTTTTTCACAACAAGCTTTTTTATATTTACATAGTATGTATATATTATTCATGTTGTAAATACACATCTTTATATATCTAGAAAGGCTGGTCCTAAAGAGGTAGGCATTTTTCTCAGGTCTCAAGAAGGTAACAAATACAAGTGTGTGTGCGTGTGTGTGTGTGTGTGTGTGTGTGTGTGTGTGTGTGTGCATGCATGTACGTGTGTGTGTGTGTGTGTGTGTGTGTGTGTGTGTGTGTGTGTGTGTGTGTGTGTGTGTGTGTGTGTGTGTGCGTTTCTCACTCGCAAGGCCTGCCTGACCACCAGCAGCCTCCACTCCATTCATTTGGCTCCGATGAGTCAAAACCACAAAGACTCCTGAACCACTTAGCAGCAATTTCCTACTGATTTCCAGCCGAAAAAAAGTGTGTCTCCCCACTTTTCAGGACCAAACGTGTGCAGGAGGTAGCAGCACTAACTGTGTTTAACATATGGCTGCACATACTTCAGTAGTTGTGTACTGAAAAGGTGTGTGAGGCTTAGGGTTGTACGGTATACCAGTATTAGTATAGTACCGTGATACTAATGAATCATATTCGGTACTATACCGCCTCTAAACAGTACTAGTCTCCCCCATCCTCCCACGCCCCCGTCGGCTGGTTTTACGAGCAGAGGAGCATGTTCGGCAGCGCACACACACAGAGTACTTACAAGCAGACACAGTGTGTAGACAGAAAAGGGAGAACGGACGCATTTTGGCTTAAAAAGTAAAGATAAAGGTGAAGTTATAACACTGAAACACCCTCAGGAAGAGCTGCTTTAAGACATGGCTAGGTAGCTAGCGGCTAACGTCCATCCACAGTGTTTTAGCTACTTCTAAATCACTAATCCTCGCCTCCATGGCGACAAATAAAGTGAGTTTCTTACAAGTATCATTATCACTGCAGGACGAGGAATAGCTAAACATGCTTCACTACACACCGTAGCTCGCCGGTGTCACAATGTAAACAAACACCATTGGTGGATCTACACCTGACATCCACTGTAATGATATCAAGTACAGGCGCGTATCTAGTCGATACTACTATGATTACATCGTCATTTTTTGGCACTACAACATCTTCTTTTGTTTTTTTTAAATTCATATTATGTTTAGAAATTCAGGAAATATGTCCCTGGACACTCTGAATATGACCAATGTATGATCCTGTGACTACTTGGTATCGGATCGATACCTAAATGTGCGGTATCATCCAAAACTAATGTAAAGTATCAAAGAAGAGAAGAATAAGTGATTATTACATTTGAACAGAAGTGTAGATAGAACATGTTAAAAGAGAAAGTAAGCAGATATTAACAGTACATGAACAAGTAGATGAATAATCCATTTTTACAGTTTGTCCCTCATAATGTAGACAACATAATAGGTGTATAAATGACACAATATGTTACTTCATATGTCAGCATACTAATTAGGAGTCTTTGTTTGTTTACTTACTACTAAAAGACAAGTTGTCTAGTATGTTCACTATTTTATTTAAGGACAAACTTGCAATAATAAACATATGTTTAATGTACCCTAAGATTTTTTGTTCAAATAAAGCCAATTTTTTGTGGTCCCCTTTATTTAGAAAAGTGGCAAAAAGTACCAAAATATTGGTATCAGGACAACACTAGCGAGGCTATGAACAAATAATGTGTGATCAAATATTTCTTCTCATCAAAGTACATTTCTTCAGATTTATTTTTTTTAGTTGGACCAACTTCCTAACTGTGGTGTGTCACAAACACTCTCCCACAGACCCCCTCCGCATGCAGATCAGCTCGGGGAAAGTGTTGGCATAGCGTCCGCTGCGTGTAATGTGTTTTTTTTCCCCCGCTTTGTCCAGGATTCATTTGTGGGTCTGCGCTCGCTCGACACTCAAACTGTGTGCGCCGCGCTTCGTTTTCCCGACACGTCCTCGCCAGTGCTGCTGGAAACGTACCTTTCACGTGGCCCGGGTTCAAATACACGGAATAAGCTGCCGTGGAAGTTGCTATGCAGTCGTGGAATTAACACATTATTATGCCTAATTTTGACAACCAGGTATGGTGAAGATAAGGTAATTTTTTTTAAAAATTAGTAAAATAAGATAAACAAATTAAAAACATTTTCTTGAATAAAAAAGAAAGTACAACAATATAAAAACAGTTACATAGAAACTAGTAATGAATGAAAATGAGTAAAATTAACTGTTAAAGGTTAGTACTATTAGTGGAGCAGCAGCACGCACAATCATGTGTGCTTACGGACTGTATCCCTTGCAGACTGTATTGATATATATTGATATATAATGTAGGAAGCAGAATATTAATAACAGAAAGAAACAACCCTTTTGTGTGAATGAGTGTAAATGGGGGAGGGAGGTTTTTTGGGTTGGTGCACTAATTGTAAGTGTATCTTGTGTTTTTTATGTTGATTTAATAAAAAAACCAAAAAAACCAACAAAAAAACCCGATACCGATAATAAAAAAAACCGATACCGATAATTTCCGATATTACATTTTAACGCATATATCGGCCGTATCGGACATCTCTAATTATAATATTGCTAAAATTTCTAAGTTTTCTTATAAAATGGTAATAATAATAATAATAGATTTTATTTGTAAAAAAGCACTTTACATTGAGTAAACAACCTCAAAGTGCAACAGTGTATTCAAAAAAATAAAAATAAAAAGATAATTAAAAAAATAAATGAAAATAAAAACTAGGACAGCCAAATAGCTAAAACTTGTATGCATGTATCTAAAAAAAAAAAAAAAAGGCTTTTTTTAAAAAGAAGGTTTTTTAAGCCTTTTTTAAAAGCATCCACAGTCTGCGGTGCCCTCAGGTGGTCAGGGAGAGCGTTCCACATACTGGGAGCGGCGGAGCAGAAAGCCCGGTCTCCCATTGTTCGTAGCTTTGTGGCGACTTTTGTGTAGTAAAATTTTGACTCTTTTTATAAAATTGCCAAAATTTTAAGCTTTTCTTGTGAAATTGCGACTGTAATCGAGTAAAATTCCAACTTTTATCATAATATTGCACAAATGTTCAGTTTTTCTTGCAACATTTTGACTTGCGTTGAGTAACATTACGACTTTTATTATAATACTGCCAAAATTCTACATTTTTATTGTGAAATTGTGACCTTTTTCTTGTGAAATTCCAACTCATTTTTCACAACAAGCTTTTTTATATTTGCATAGTATGTATATATTATTCATGTTGTAAATACACATCTTTATATATCTAGAAAGGCTGGTCCTAAAGAGGTAGGCATTTTTCTCAGGTCTCAAGAAGGTAACACATACAAGAATGTGTGTGTGTGTGTGTGTGTGTGTGTGTGTGTGTGTGTGTGTGTGTGTTCTTGTATTGCTACCCTTCTTGGGACATGAAGAAGGAAAAGTATGTAGTAGTAAATGATTTTCAAGGTAAAAAATGATTTTCAAGGTAAAAGTTGATTTTCAAGGTAAAAAATTATTTTCAAGGTAGAAAATGATTTTCAAGGTAAATAAATAAATGATAAATGGGTTATACTTGTATAGCGCTTTTCTACCTTCAAGGTACTCAAAGTTCTTTGACAGTATTTCCACATTCACCCATTCACACACACATTCACACACTGATGGTGGGAGCTGCCATGCAAGGCGCTAACCAGCAGCCATCAGGAGCAAGGGTGAAGTGTCTTGCCCAAGGACACAACGGATGTGACTAGGATGGTAGAAGGTGGGGATTGAACCCAGGTAACCAGCAACCCTCAACAAGGTAAAAAAAAGATTTTCAAGGTAAAAGTATATTTTTAAGGTAAAAGTTGATTTTCAAGAAAAAAAAAGATTTTCAAGGTAAAAAATGATTTTCAAGGTAAAAAATGATTTTCAAGGTAAAAGTTTATTTTCAAGGTAAAAAATGATTTTCAAGGTAATGGTTGATTTTCAAGGTAAAAAATGATTTTCAAGGTAAAAGTTGATTTTCAAGGTAAAAAAAATATTTTCAAGAAAAAAAAATATTTTCAAGAAAAAAAAATATTTTCAAGGTAAAAAAAATATTTTCAAGGTAAAAAAATGATTTTCAAGGTAAAAAAAAATATTTTCAAGGTAAAAGTTGATTTTCAAGGTAAAAAAATTATTTTCAAGGTAAAAAAAATGATTTTCAAGGTAAAAGTTGATTCTCAAGGTAAAAGTTGATTTTCAAGGTAAAAGTTGATTTTCAAGGTAAAAAATTATTTTCAAGGTAAAAAATGATTTTCAAGGTAATAGTTGATTTTCAAGGTAAAAAATGATTTTCAAGGTAAAAGTTGATTTTCAAGGTAAAAAATGATTTTCAAGGTAAAAAATGATTTTCAAGGTAAAAAATTATTTTCAAGGTAAAAGTTGATTTTCAAGGTAAAAAAAAGATTTTCAAGGTAAAAGTTGATTTTCAAGAAAAAAAAAGATTTTCAAGGTATAATAAATATTTTCAAGGTAAAAGTTGATTTTCAAGGTAAAAGTTGATTTTCAAGGTAAAAAATTATTTTCAAGGTAAAAAAAATGATTTTCAAGGTAAAAGTTGATTCTCAAGGTAAAAGTTGATTTTCAAGGTAAAAAATTATTTTCAAGGTAAAAAATTATTTTCAGTAATAGTTGATTTTCAAGGTAAAAGATGATTTTCAAGGTAAAAAAATATTTTCAAGGTAAAAGTTGATTTTCAAGAAAAAAAAATATTTTCAAGGTAAAAAAAACATTTTCAAGGTAAAAAATTATTTTCAAGGTAAAAAAAAATATTTTCAAGGTAAAAGTTGATTTTCAAGGTAAAAGTTGATTTTCAAGGTAAAAAATTATTTTCAAAGTAAAAGTTGATTCTCAAGGTAAAAGTTGATTTTCAAGGTAAAAGTTGATTTTCAAGGTAAAAAATGATTTTCAAGGTAAAAAATTATTTTCAAGGTAAAAGTTCATTTTCAAGGTAAAAAAAAGATTTTCAAGGTAAAAGTTGATTTTCAAGAAAAAAAAAGATTTTCAAGGTAAAAAAAGATTTGATAAATAAATGATAAATGGGTTATACTTGTATAGCGCTTTTCTACCTTCAAGGTACTCAAAGCGCTTTGACACTATTTCCACATTCACCCATTCACACACACATTCACACAATGATGGCGGGAGCTGCCATGCAAGGCGCTAACCAGCACCCATCAGAGGCATTTTCAAGGTAAAAAAAATGATTTTCAAGGTAAAAAAATGATTTTCAAGGTAAAAGTTGATTCTCAAGGTAAAAGTTGATTTTCAAGGTAAAAAATGATTTTCAAGGTAATAGTTGATTTTCAAGGTAAACAATGATTTTCAAAGGTAAAAAATGATTTTCAAGGTAAAAGTTGATTTTCAAGGTAAAAAAATGATTTTCAAGGTAATAGTTGATTTTCAAGGTAAACAATGATTTTCAAGGTAAAAAATGATTATCAAGGTAAAAGTGGATTTTCAAGAGAAAAAAAAAGATTTTCAAGGTAAAAAATTATTTTTAAGGTAAAAGTTGATTTTCAAGAAAAAAAATGATTACGTGTTTCTCCTCATTGAGCCAAATTTAATTCTGTCTCTGTTTGATTCCTTGCTTCTTATTCCCGGGCGCGGCGCCGCTGCTGCCCACTGCTCTCCAAGGGGATGGGTCAAATGCAGAGGACAAATTTCACCACATCTAGTGTGTGTGTGACAATCATTGGTACTTTAATCTATAATCTTAATATTCTTTGTCTGTTTAATAAATGTCATCAGTGTTTGAACCTGACAATGTATAACTTTTGACCCAGTACATTTGCTCACATTTTCAGTAGACCCATAATAAATTCATAAAAGAAGCAAACTTCATGAATGTTTTGTGTGACCAACAAGTATGTGCTCCAATCACTACATCACAAAAAAATTGTAGAAATGATTGGAAACTCACGACAGCCATGACATGATGTTCTTTACAAGTGTATGTACACTTTTGATCGCGACTGTTCGTAAAATAAACAGTACTTTTGAGTTTAAAGATGCACATTATTCTAAAGTTGGTCATGTGAATAGTCCACTGGTTTCTAAGATAAGACACCATTAATTGATTATTCAAGTACAAGAACTGTCTCCGCCTCTCTGTCTGTCCCCGCCTCTCTTATCTCAGTCTGATCAATACGTCTGTCTCGATATGACAGATTGTTCCCAGATGAGGAACGAGACCAGGCGCCTTCCTCTTCCTTCTTCTGAGATTTGTCCTTCACACCAGTGTCACTTTAGTAATTGACCGTACGTTGCCTTTCCAGTCTCCTCATGACTTATTCATCAACATGCCCTCGTCTCGTTATCAGACAATCAATAAAAGCCGTTTTGAACATCATAAATGTGTTCCTGGAGACGAGTGTGATTAAGTGTCGTTTGCTTCTCACGCATGCAGATCTAATAAATGCCTCTTCCCAAACAGACCCGTGAGAACAGGGTTTAAAAAAAGGTACGGTCTTAGTGCCGGTCCAAATGGTTATTTATTGTCGACCCAAAATCCGAGGAGCAAAAAGGTTTGGAAGGGTAAGAGTTAGGGATGATGTTTGATAAGAAATTATCGAGTTTGAGCCCATTATCGAATCCTCTTATCGAACCGATTCCTTATCGATTCTCTTATCGAATCCAGATAGGTTGTTGTATATGGAAAAAAACACAATATTTGGTTTAACAAAAGCTCACTTTTATTTTATAAGAAAAATAAAAATAATAAAAAATATTGACTGTTACCCCACTAAAAAAATATATATATATATATTGACTGTTGTTACCCAAAGCATATTAAGTGGGGTTTTTCAGGAAAAACAAATATATACAGTAACACAAAAACAACCTGTCTCTGTGATCACTATAGGTGTATAAATAATAATATAGTGTTAAATAAAATCAGTCCCTTGGGCACAAAACTGAAAATAATACAGCTCTCCAAAAAGTGCACTTCTGCTGCTATTGGAACATACTAACTACGCACACTATGACACTAAGAACACCACAGTCATCAATCAACAATTCTTCTTCCAAACAATTATTTCTATGGTGGAAATAACCTACTCAGTGGCCTAGTGGTTAGAGTGTCCGCCCTGAGATCGGTAGGTTGTGAGTTCAAACCCCGGCCGAGTCATACCAAAGACTATAAAAAAATGGGACCCATTACCTCCCTGCTTGGCACTCAGCATCAAGGGTTGGAATTGGGGGTTAAATCACCAAAATGATTCCCGGGCGCGGCACCGCTGCTGCCCACTGCTCCCCTCACCTCCCAGGGGGTGAACAAGGGGATGGGTCAAATGCAGAGGACAAATTTCACCACACCTAGTGTGTGTGACAATCATCATTGGTACTTTAACTTTAGACGACTGGCAGCCATTTTATGTCCTCAAAACATCCATTGAAACAGTGCAGAAAAATAGTTTTTCAATAAACATTTTAGTACCAAATTTAACCACTTTCCACCTTAATATTGAGTTACATAAACAAGTTAAACAGTTTACTTACAGACTTATCTTTTCCAAAGCTTGTAAGAGCTAACACAACTTGTCTACTTCTCAATTGTCTCATGAACTGAACTGATGTCGCCAACCCGAAAGTGCCCAAACTAATGACGCGTAGTATTTTCATATCGCCACAGGGTGTCAGTAAGAGTCTACAATCAAATGGGCATAACGTTGCCGTCCCACTGGGCATTTCCTGTGGGACGGGATTCGTTCCCAGGGATTCGAAATAAAGAACCAACTCTTTTTCTTTACAATAGTGGCCTCGATAACGGGAACCGGTTCTCAAAAAGGGATTCGAGTCCATGGAATCGGTTCTTTTCTTATCGAACAACCGGGAGAACCGGTTTCGAACATCATCAATAGTAAGAGTGAACGGGTGTAGCATTCACTGGTCAAAACTAAACATTTTTATTGCCAACTTACTTAGTGGCGTTTATATTCTATTCGCTGGTAGCCTCGGAACAAGGTAGGGTTGTTTGGATACCAATATTTTAATACTTTTCTATATAAAGGGGACCACAAAAAAAATGGCATTATTGGTTTTATTTTAACAAAAAAATCTCAGGGTACATTAAACATATGTTTATTATTGCAAGTTTGTCCTTAAATAAAATAGTGAACATACGAGACTATGACTTTTATGAAATGCTCAGTCATTCACAAACAAGGATGGGGCGAGGGTCACCACTTTGTCAACAAATGCCTGAGCAAATTGTTGAACAGTTTAAGAAAAACCTTTCTCAACCAGCTATTGCAAGGAATTTAGGGATTTCACCATCGACGCTCCGTAATATCATCAAAGGGTTCAGAGAATCTGGAGAAATCACTGCACGTAAGCAGCTAAGCCCGTGACCTTCCATCCCTCAGGCTGTACTGCATCAAAAAGCGACATCAGTGTGTAAAGGATATCACCACATGGGCTCAGGAACACTTCAGAAACCCACTGTCAGTAACTCCAGTTGGTCGCTACATCTGTAAGTGCAAGTTAAAACTCTCACACGCGAGGCGAAACCCGTTTATCAACAACACCCAGAAACGCCGTCGGCTTCGCTGGGCCTCAGCTCGTCTAAGATGGACTGATACAAAGTGGGAAAGTGTTCTGTGGTCTGACGAGTCCACATTTCAAATTGGAAAAGAACCATCCGGATTGTTCTAGGCGCAAAGTTGAAAAGCCAGCATCTGTGATGGTATGGGGGGTGTATTAGTGCCCAAGACAATGTGAGTTACGCTACTTAATATGTCCGTGTGGAAACTCGTTCGGTACACCTCCGAACCGAACTGAACCGGAACCCCCGTACCGAAACGGTTCAAATCAAACACACGTACCGTTACACCCCTAACATTTAGTAAATGATCAAATGCTTTATTGACTCATATTATTTCAGGGCTTTCTCGGGTTGCATTAAATGATGCGGCGGGCCAAATGTGGCCCCCAGGCCCTGAGTTTGACACCTGTGGTTTACACCAATGTGCTATATAATTAATCATCGACCATAAACACAACTTTAAATGCGTGTACTAAAAAAAACATGGTAAAAACCTTACAGTCAAGTGGCAACCATGTGTACTCAAGTAAAAATGAGAAAAAAAAGTCCAGTAAATCAGCGCACTACCATGGAAAACTTTGCTGACTCGCCACAATGCCCTGGAACTCCCTGCTGTGGAGAGGATGTAAGGTCCCCCCCCCCCCCCCCCCCCCCGAAGTGATGCAGCGCTGATTACCCGACTGATGCTTCGAGACAGTCTGGATGCAGGCGAGATTAAACCCAGACCCTGCGACCTGGATGTGGCTAAGAGACTTCCTGTACTGTACGGCCCCATGTTGCGCCACAACAAAGTGGATTCTGCGCGGGAAGCTGAGCTGAAAAATATGCGCAAAAGGCAATTATAAGTTCATTTTCTTGAAGAGAAAACTAAGATTCCGTGGATTATTATTATTATTATTATGATATAAGGAAATGGACCGTACAATATCCTTAAAAAAAAAGCATTCTGCTTTGCCAGAAGCTCTGGAAAAAGGGGTTAAGTACTGTCATCATAAAATTGTGATGGGGATCATAGGCGCCCATCTATATTTCTGCCAGTGGGTGCTCGGTGTGTATGTATTAGTCTTGTCCCGATACCAATATTTTGGTACTTTTCGGTACTTTTTGGTATTTTTCTAAATTAAGGGGACCACAAAAAATGTCATTATTGGTAGAGATGTGCGATAATATCGGCCGATAAATGCTTTAAAATGTAATATCGGAAATTATCGGTATCGTTTTTTTTATTATCGGTATCGTGTTTTTTATTTTAGTTATTTTTTTATTTTTATTTTTTTATTAAATCAACATAAAAACACAAGATACACTTACAATTAGTGCACCAACCCAAAAAAACTCCCTCCCCCATTTCTTTCTGTTATCAATATTCTGGTTCCTACATTATATATCAATATATATCAATACAGTCTGCAAGGGATACAGTCCGTAAGCACACATGATTGTGCGTGCTGCTGCTCCACTAATAGTACTAACCTTTAACAGTTAATTTTACTCATTTTCATTAATTACTAGTTTCTATGTAACTGTTTTTATATTGTTTTACTTTCTTCTGTACTCAAGAAAATGTTTTTAATTTATTTATCTTATTATTATTATTTTTTTAAAGGACCTTATCTTCACCATACCTGGTTGTCCAAATTAGGCATAATAATGTGTTAATTCCACGACTGTATATATCGGTATCGGTTGATATCGGTATCGGTAATTAAAGAGTTGGACAATATCGGGATATCGGCAAAAAGCCATTATCGGACATCCCTAATTATTGGCTTTATTTTAACCAAAAAAATCTTAGGGTACATTAAACATATGTTTGTTATGTGGGATCTGAGCCGAGGATGTCGTTGTGGCTTGTGCAGCCCTTTGAGACACTCATAATTTAGGGCTATATAAGTAAACATTGATTGATTGATTGATTGATTTCTTATTGCAATTTAGTCCTTAAATAGTGAACATACTAGACAACTTGTCTTTTAGTAAGTAAACAAAAAAAGGCTCCTAATTTAGCTGCTGACATATGCAGTAACCTATTGTGTCATTTATACACCTATTATTTTGTACACATTATTAAGGACAAGTGGTAGAAAATTAACTATTAATCTACTTGTTCATTTACTGTTAATATCTGCTTACTTTATCTTTTAACGTGTTCTATCTACACTTCTGTTCAAATGTAATAATCACTTATTCTTCTCTTCTTTGATACTTTACATTAGTTTTGGATGATACCACAAATGTGGGTATCAATCCGATACCAAGTAGTTACAGGATCATACATTGGTCATATTCAAAGTCCTCATGTGTCCAGGTACGTATATTTCCTGACTTTATAAACATAATATACATTTTAAAAAAACCAAAAGAAGATTTTGTGATGTTAAAAAATATTGATGTAATCATAGTAGTATCGACTAGATCAGTGTTTTTTAGCCGTGAGATACAGTTTGGTGTGCCGTGGGAGATTATCTAATTTCACCTATTTGGGTTAAAAATATTTTTTGCAAAGCAGTAATTATAGTCTGCAAATGATGTGTTGTTGTTGAGTGTCGGTGCTGTCTAGAGCTCGGCAGAGTAACCGTGTAATACTCTTCCATATCAGTAGGTGGCGGCCGCTAGCTAATTGCTTTGTAGATGTCGGAAACAGCGGGAGGCAGTGTGCAGGTAAAAAGATGTCTAATGCTTAAACCAAAATATAAACAAAAGGTGAGTGCCCCTAAGAAAAGGCATTGAAGCTTAGGGAAGGCTATGCAGAACCAAACTAAAACTGAACTGGCTACAAAGTAAACAAAAACAGAATGCTGGACGACAGCAAAGACTTACTGTGGAGCAAAGACGGCGTCCACAATGTACATCCGAACATGACGTGACAATCAACAATGTCCCCACAGAGAAGGATGAAAACGACTGAAATATTCTTGATTGCTAAAACAAAGCAGATGCGGGAAATATCGCTCAAAGGAAGACATGAAACTGCTACAGGAAAATACCAAAAAAAGATAGTCTGTTTTCCGCATTCGTTTAAGAATAAAACATACTTTGCCATCAATCCCCCCCAAATATGTTTTGATATCTGAAGGGGCATTCATTTTAAACCAACACAAACTATAGAAAATCTGGGGGTGATTTTTGACTCTGAGTTAATTTTTACCCCCCATATCAAAATATTTAAAAAAAATAGCTTTTTATCAAAGGACCATAGCCAGAATGCGCCCGTTTCTCTCTCAGACCAACACAAAAGTGCTAATAGTTGCTTTTATTTCCTGTCGTTTAGACTATTGCAATGCCCTGCTCTATGGTATTTCCAAAAATATCATTCGAACTCTAAAATGATTTAAAAACTCAGCTGCACAAGTGCTGATGAGGACTGTAAGGCGGGAGCACATTACACCAGTTTTAAAAATGGCTGCATTGGCTCCTTGTCTGCTTCACTGTAGGGTGAATTTAAAGTTCTATTATTAGTTTTGAAATGTCTTAATGGCCTTGATCAAGTGGAAGTATTTTTATGTTTTTGTATTCTTTATTATATTTTGTATTTATATATTTATTGTGTTATTTTCTACTTTATTCATTGCTATTATTACTCTCAATGTTGTGTTTTAATAACTAATTGGTGTATTATTTAAATTAAATTTTTACATATATTTTATGTTTCATACTATATTTTAGATGGCGTTAATTTGAGTTATTCTCCTGTGTGAACGCTTCAAAGGTTTTCTTCTCTTCTTTCTTCTTCTTCTTTTGTACAAAGCACTTTGATTGCCACTTGTAAGTGTATAAAAAGTGCTAAATAAATAAAGTTTGATTTAATTTGATCTGATAATGCTCGATGATGCTTCACAAGCATCATCAGGTAAATAATTTCTTGCTAGTTTTCTGTTCTACAAATTAGACAAGTTCACTAGTTTAGTTGAACTAAAAATGGTAAATATTTAGATATTTGTTGGCTTTTAAGTTGAGCTATGACAGACTGGTGAGATTTATTGGTGGTATATTATTAGTGTGATGCTGCTATGGGTCAACTCTATTGAAAACAGACTAGTTTCTCTTGTTATATTCTTATTTTACTGTTATAGTTTTATTCTCAAATAAAGCATAGAAATCAGAGCATCAAAGCATGATTTTTATTTTTATTCTTATTGTTATATTTTTCTATTTTGTTTCCATTTATACCCCCATTATTTACTTTATACTTTTTAAAATCCGATCTCAATTCTGTACTCTGCACTGCAAAAAGTCAGTGTTCAAAAACCAAAAAAATAAATAAAAAATGAGGGGTATTTTATTTGAACTAAGCAAAATTATCTGCCAATAGAACAAGAAAATTCGGCTTGTCAAGACTTTCCAAAACAAGTAAAATTAGCTAACCTCAATGAACCCAAAAATACCTTAAAATAAGTATATTCTCACTAATAACAAGTGCACTTTTCTAGGTAGAAAAAAAATGAGACCTTTTTGCTCAATATGTTGAAAAATATTCTTAAATTAATTAAATGCTAGTGCCATTATCTTGACATAATGATATGCGCTCGGCATCATGATTTTTTTTTTCATGCTTGAAGTAAGAAATGATTACTTTGAAAAAATAGTTTTATACTTGTGAGTAGAGATGTCCGATAATATCGGCCGATAAATGCTTTAAAATGTAATATCGGAAATTATCGGTATCGGTTTTTTTATTATCGGTATCGGTTGTTTTGGTTTTTTTGTTTTTGTTTTTTGTTTTTTATTAAATCCACATAAAAAACACAAGATACACTTACAATTAGTGCACTAACCCAAAAAACCTCCCTCCCCCATTTACACTCATTCACACAAAAGGGTTGTTTCCTTCTGTTATTAATATTCTGGTTCCTACATTATATATCAATATATATCAATACAGTCTGCAAGGGATACAGTCCGTAAGCACACATGATTGTGCGTGCTGCTGCTCCACTAATAGTACTAACCTTTAACAGTTCATTTTACTCATTTTCATTAATTACTAGTTTCTATGTAACTGATTTTATATTGTTTTACTTTCTTTTTTATTCAAGAAAATGTTTTTAATTTATTTATCTTATTTTATTTTATTAATTTTAAAAAAAAAAGGACCCTATCTTCACCATACCTGGTTGTCCAAATTAGGCATAATAATGTGTTAATTCCACGACTGTATATATCAGTATCGGTATCGGTTGATATCGGTATCGGTAATTAAAGAGTTGGACAATATCGGAATATCGGATATCGGCAAAAAGCCATTATCGGACATCCCTACTTGTGAGTGTTGATGACACAGCTTTGCAACAGTTGATATTCTAGTTTCAAGCATGTTTTACTCAATATAGGTCATAACATCTCAGCAACAAGCTGTAATATCTTACTGACATCATTTAGGACCAAAAAAACTTAAAAGAAGTAAAACACTCTAACATAAAATCTGCTTAGTGAGAAGAATTATCTTATCAGACAGAAAATAAGCAAATATCACCCTTATTTGAGATATTTCATCTTACTTAGATTTCAGTTTATTTTCTTGAGGGAACTCTCCTGAAGGAATCAATAAAGTACTATCTATCTATTTATCTATCTACACATTTGTTTTTATATTACATTTTTAACACATGACTTTGTATTTATTGCTATATAAGTCGAAAACATCCTATTTCGATTTTTTTCATAATAATAATAATTTAATGATTTTTTGCCGTGCCTTCAAATCAACCAACTGTGTAGAAAAAAACATTTTAAATTTTTTTTGTAATTTATTTGTAATTGAACGCACGTTTCGAGACACGTTCCGATCTTTATTTTTCCGCCAACCTCCATTAAAAATGAACTTAACTAATTGCTTCCATCCTTCGTCTTTCCTCGCTGGCTAATTGTACAAAAACAAGACTGACAGAAGTCTCAAGTCCTTGCTTGGTTTCGCCGGCTCTCGACAAGAACCACAACCTTTTGGTGTGTTGTAATATCCTCCACATGTTGTGAGGGTTTGGCCATTTTCAAAAAGCCCATTTAAAGCATCGCAAAAGATCCGACTCCTGCCAAAACGTCACCGGCCGTAAAACACAACACTGGCGTGTCTGCTACACCAATCAGTTTGGCTGGCACTGAAGAAGGTGTCTGGAATATCACCCTTGCATCGGAACGCCATCGCACTTATAAAACAAGTTCACTTTCAGCCTTTTTAACTGCACATTTTTCCTATTTTTTCAAAGAGATCTTTGAATTATATAATAACATACAAAAGCAGTGAGGTTGTCACGTTGTGTAAATGGTAAATAAAAACAGAATACAATGATTGGCAAATCCTTTTCAACTTATATTCAATTGAATAGACTGCAAAGAGAAGATATTTAACATTCGAACTGGAAAATATTGTTATTTTTTGCAAATTTTAGCTCATTTGGAATTTGACGCCTGCAACATGTTTCAAAAAAGCTGGCACGAGTGGCAAAAAAGACTGATAAAGTTGAGGAATGCTCATCAAACACTTGTTTGGAACATCCCACGGGTGAACAGGCTAATTGGGAACAGGTGGGTGCCATGATTGGGTATAAAAGCAGCTTCCGTGAAATGCTCAGTCATTCACAAACAAGGACGGGGGCGAGGGTCACCGCTTTGTCACAACAAATGCGTGAGAAAATTGTTTAAGAACAACATTTCTCAACCAGCTATTGCAAGGAATTCAGGGATTTCACCATCTACGCTACGTAATATCATCAAAAAATTCAGAGAATCTGGAGAAATCACTGCACGTAAGCCATGATATTACGCACCTTCCATCCCTCAGGCGGTACTGCATCAAAAACCAACACTAGTGTGTAAAGGATATCACCACATGGGCTCGGGAACACTTCAGAAAACCACTGTCAGTAACCACAGTCGGTCGCTACATCTGTAAGTGCGAGTTAAAACTCTACTATGCAAAGCGAAAGCCCTTTATCAACAACACCCAGAAACCCCGCCGGCTTCGCTGGGCCTGAGCTCATCTAAGATGGACTGATGCAAAGTGGAAAAGTGTTCTGCGGTCTGACGAGTCCACATTTCAAATTGTTTTTGGAAACTGTGGACGTCGTGTCCTCCGGAACAAAGGGGAAAAGAAACATCTGGATTGTTCTAGGCGCAAAGTGTAAAAGGCAGCATGTGTGATGGTATGGGGGTGTATTAGTGCCCAAGATATGGGTAACTTACACATCTGTGAAGGCACCATTAATGCTGAAAGGTACATACAGGTTTTGGAGCAACATATGTTGCCATCCAAGCAACGTTACCATGGACGCCCCTGCTTATTTCAGCAAGACAATGCCAAGCCACGTGTTACAACAGCGTGGCTTCATAGTAGAAGAGTGCGGGTACTAGACTGGCCTGCCTGTAGTCCAGACCTGTCTCCCATTGAAAATGTGTGGCATATTATGAAGCCTAAAATACCACAACGGAGACCCCCGTGCTAATTTGTAAATAATTGTATTCTGTTTTTATTTACAAATTACACAACGTGCCAACTTCACTGGTTTTGTAAAATACTACTAATTATTAATTTATTTTAATTTATTTATTTATTTTTATTATTATTTTTTTTTAATATTATTATTTTATACTACTAATAATATGTATATTATTATTACTACTAATAATAATATGTAAACCAATATAAATATGATACAGTTTACCATATATATATTAATACAATAATAATAATGATAAAAATGTATGTATTATATTACATTAATTGAATATAAATATTTATATATATATATTGTAATTAAATATGTAGTAACTATTATAAATATAATAATTCATACATATTATAATGTAATAAGGATAAAGCCAGAGTAAATCATCTTAATTAAAGTGACAACACAATATTTCCTCGAGCCAAAACAATCTCTTGCACATTGTAATTGTGTTACATGTATCATATGTGTTACATGTATCATATGTGTTACATGTATCATATGTGATACATGTATCATATGTGTTACATGTATCATATGTGATACATGTATCATATGTGTTACATGTATCATATGTGTTACATGTATCATATGTGATACATGTATCATATGTGTTACATGTATCATATGTGATACATGTAACACATATGATACATTACATGTGCATGTATCATATGTGATACATGTATCATACACTACCGTTCAAAAGTTTGGGGTCACGTTGAAATGTCCTTATTTTTTAAGGAAAAGCACTGTACTTTTCAATGAAGATAACTTTAAACTAGTCTTAACTTTAAAGAAATACACTCTATACATTGCTTATGTGGTAAATGACTATTCTAGCTGCAAATGTCTGGTTCTTGGTGCAATATCTACAACGGTGTATAGAGGCCCATTTCCAGCAACTATCACTCCAGTGTTCTAATGGTACAATGTGTTTGCTCATTGGCTCAGAAGGCTAATTGATGATTAGAAAACCCTTGTGCAATCATGTTCACACATCTGAAAACACTTTAGCTCGTTACAGAAGCTACAAAACTGACCTTCCTTTGAGCAGATTGAGTTTCTGGAGCATCACATTTGTGGGGTCAATTAAACGCTCAAAATGGCCAGAAAAAGAGAACTTCCATCTGAAACTCGACAGTCTATTCTTGTTCTTAGAAATGAAGGCTAATCCACAAAATTGTTTGGGTGACCCCAAACTTTTGAACGGTAGTGTATGTGTTACATGTATCATATGTGATACATGTAACACATATGATACATTAAATGTACATGTATCATATGTGATACATGTAACACATGATACATTACATGTACATGTATCATATGTGTTACATGTATCATATGTGATACATGTAACACATATGATACATTACATGTACATGTATCATATGTGATACATGTAACACATGATACATTACATGTACATGTATCATATGTGTTACATGTATCACATTAAGCAGTGCTGACCCTTACAGGACTTACACTCTTTAATTGCAATCCGATAAATCCGATGGAGTGCAACCTTTGCTGTCCAGACTTGAGGTCGGACAATTGACGAGCTTTCAAAAAACATCAATGGTGGAGTCAAATATTATGGAGAT
This sequence comes from Entelurus aequoreus, assembly GCF_033978785.1. Lineage (NCBI taxonomy): Eukaryota > Metazoa > Chordata > Actinopteri > Syngnathiformes > Syngnathidae > Entelurus > Entelurus aequoreus. Next base: position 3,569,646 of record NC_084755.1, read on the forward strand.
TGCATTGTGAATATTTATAATTCTGCATATTTTGCCTCTTGCTGTTAACTATACCTTCATCGTGTCTTTTCTAAGCAGTTTCGTCTAAGAAGTTATTTTCTGGAATGGCGCCTTTTGAGCTCTGATTCGTTTTTTTTTGCTTCCCCTTTCCCTGATTTTCCATTGTTTGTACGTTGTCTTTTTCCACCGTCTTCATGCTTCTGATTTGCCCAAAAGGTTGTGACATTTTGTTGTGGCTTAAGTCTGACATGTTTTCATAGATTGAACTGTAAACTACCACCACAAATAGGAACCACATTTGGTGTCTTAAGTTTGCCATGTGTTACATGGCCTTTCCTTTTAACAACACTCAGTAAAGGTTTGGGAACTGAGGAGACACATTTTTGTGTTAAGTTAAGGTCTCCCTTGTGCTATTTTAGGCTTCACACATTTTCAATGGGAGACAGGTCTGGACTACAGGCAGGCCAGTCTAGTACCCGCACTCTTTTACTATGAAGCCACGTTGATGTAACACGTGGCTTGGCATTGTCTTGCTGAAATAAGCAGGGGCGTCCATGGTAACGTTGCTTGTATGGCAACATATGTTGCTCCAAAAGCTGTATGTACCTTTCAGCATTAATGGTGCCTTCACAGATGTGTAAGTTACCCATGTCTTGGCCACTAATACACCCCCATACCATCACACATGCTGGCTTTTACACTTTGCGCCTAGAACAATCCGGATGGTTCTTTTCCTCTTTGGTCCGGAGGACACGACGTCCACGGTTTCCAAAAACAATTTGAAATGTGGACTCGTCAGACCACAGAACACTTTTCCACTTTGTATCAGTCCATCTTAGATGAGCTCAGGCCAGCGAAGCCGACTGCGTTTCTGGGTGTTGTTGATAAATGGCTTTTGCTTTGCATAGTAGAGTTTTAACTTGCACTTACAGATGTAGTGAACAACTGTATTTACTGACAGTGGTTTTCTGAAGTGTTCCTGAGCCAATGTGGTGATATCCTTTACACACTGATGTCGTTTTTTGATGCAGTACCGCCTGAGGGATCGAAAGTCCATAATATCATGGCTTACGTGCAGTGATTTCTCCAGATTCTCTGAACTTTTTGATGATATTACGGAGCGTAGATGATGAAATCCCTAAATTCCTTGCAATAGCTGGTTGAGAAATGTTGTTCTTAAACAATTTTCTCAGGCATTTGTTGACAAAGTGGTGACCCTCGCCCCCGTCCTTGTTTGTGAACGACTTAACATTTCATGGAAGCTGCTTTTATACCCAATCATGGCACCCACCTGTTCCCAATTAGCCTGTTCACCTGTGGGATGTTCCAAATAAGTGTTTTGATGAGCATTCCTCAACTTTCTCAGTCTTTTTTGCCACTTGTGCCAGCTTTTTTGAAACATGTTGCAGGCATCAAATTCCAAATGAGCTAATATTTGCAAAAAAATAACGAAGTTTACCAGTTCCAATGTTAAATATCTTGTCTTTGCAGTCTATTCAATTGAATATAAGTTGAAAAGGATTTGCAAATCATTGTATTCTCTTTTTATTTACCATTTACACAACGTGACAACTTCACTGCTTTTGGGGTTTGTAAATAAAATGAAAAACTACAAGAATGTTTTAAAAATGTGTATGTAAATCCTAATCTGCATAACATTTGATGTAGCTCTCATATTGCATTTTTCCAGGTAGTGCAGGTGAGCTAGTTTTGTGAACAGTGAGATTTCTTCGTTTTTTTTTTTTTTTTTTTTTTTTTTTAGAAATATGATCATCAGATGACAGAGAACTTGAACAAGATGAAAGGTCAAAGGTCAGAGACACTTTTCGGGGGCCTGTCAAACTCGCTTGCCTGGAAGAGATCAGACGTGTATGTGAACTAGTCCTTTTGAGAGGACACGCCTGGATGAGCCACTGTCAGACACACACACACACACACACACACACACACACACACACACACACACACACACACACACACACACACACACACACACACACACACACACACACACACACACACACACACACACACACACACACACATTCTTGTATCTGTTACCTTCTTGAGACCTGAGAAAAATGCCTACCTCTTTAGGACCAGCCTTTTTAGATATATAAAGATTTACAACATTGATAATATATACATACTATGCAAAAGGTCGCAATTTCGTAAGAAAAACTTAGAATTTTGGCAGTATTATAATAAAAGTCATAATTTTACTTAACGCAAGTCAAAATGTTACAAGATAAACTGAACATTTGTGCAATATTATGATAAAAGTTGGAATTTGACTCAATAACAGTCGCAATTTTACAAGAAAAGCTTAAAATTTGGGCTATTTTATGAAAAGAGTCAAAATTTTACTCGACAAAAGTCACAATTTTATAAGAAAACTTTAAAATTTTGGCAATATTATAATAATAATCGGAATTTTACCCGGCAATATTATGACAAGAGTCATAATTTTACTCAAAAAATGTCACTACTTTACAAGAACAAAACAAGTGGCAATATTGTGATAAAAGTCAGAATTTTATATGAGAAATGTAAGAGAAAATATTGCAATATTACAGAAACAGAAAGAATATGAGAAATTGTTCCCAATTTTATAAGGAAAAAAGTCGACACATTGACACAAAAATGAGTTGGAATTTCACAAGAAAAACTTAGAATTTTGGCAGTATTGTAATAAAAGTCATAATTTTACTCAACGCAAGTCAAAATGTTACAAGAAAAACTGAACATTTGTGCAATATTATGATAAAAGTTGGAATTTTACTTAATAACAGTCGCAATTTTACAAGAAAAGCTTAACATGTTGGTAATTTTATGAAAAGAGTCGTAATTTTTTCTTGACAAAAGTCACAATTTTATAAGAAAACTTTAAAATGTTGGCAATATTATAATAATAATCAGAATTTTACCCGGCAATATTAAGACAAGAGTCATAATTTTACTCAAAAAATGTCACTACTTTACAAGAACAAAACAAGTGGCAATATTGTGATAAAAGTCAGAATTTTATATGAGAAATGTAAGAGGAAAATATTGCAATATTACAGAAACAGAAAGAATATGAGAAATTGTTTCCAATTTTATAAGAAAAAAAGTCGACACAAAAATTTGTTGGAATTTCACAAGAAAAAGGTCACAATTTCACAAGAAAAACTTAGAATTTTAGCATTATTATAGTAAAAGTCGTCATTTTACTCAACGCAAGTCAAAAATTGACAAGAAAAACTGAACATTTGTGCAATATTATGATAAAAGTTGGTATTTTACTCAATAACAGTCGCAATTTTACAAGACAAGCTTAAAATTTGGGCTATTTTATGAAAAGAGTCAACATTTTACTCGACAAAAGTCACAATTTTATAAGAAAACTTTATAATTTTGAAAATATTATAATAATAATCGGAATTTTACCCGGCAATATTAAGACAAGAGTCATAATTTTACTCAAAAAATGTCACTACTTTACAAGAACAAAACAAGTGGCAATATTGTGATAAAAGTCAGAATTTTATATGAGAAATGTAAGAGAAAATATTGCAATATTACAGAAACAGAAAGAATATAATAAATTGTTTCCAATTTTATAAGGAAAAAAGTCGACACATTGACACAAAAATGAGTTGGAATTTCACAAGAAAAACTTAGAATTTTGGCAGTATTATAATAAAAGTCATAATTTTACTCAACGCAAGTCAAAATGTTACAAGATAAACTGAACATTTGTGCAATAATATGATAAAAGTTGGAATTTTTCTCAATAACAGTCGCAATTTTACAAGAAAAGCTTAAAATTTTGGCTATTTTATGAAAAGAGTCAAAATTTTACTTGACAAAAGTCACAATTTTATAAGAAAACTTTAAAATTTTGGCAATATTATAATAATAATCGGAATTTTACCCGGCAATATTAAGACAAGAGTCATAATTTTACTCAAAAAATGTCACTACTTTACAAGAACAAAACAAGTGGCAATATTGTGATAAAAGTCAGAATTTTATATGAGAAATGTAAGAGAAAATATTGCAATATTACAGAAACAGAAAGAATATGAGAAATTGTTTCCAATTTTATAAGAAAAAAAGTTGACACAAAAATTTGTTGGAATTTCACAAGAAAAAGGTCACAATTTCACAAGAAAAACTTAGAATTTTAGCATTGTTATAGTAAAAGTCGTCATTTTACTCAATGCAAGTCAAAAATTGACAAGAAAAACTGAACATTTGTGCAATATTATGATAAAAGTTGGAATTTTACTCAACAACAGTCGCAATTTTACAAGACAAGCTTAAAATTTGGGCTATTTTATGAAAAGAGTCAACATTTTACTCGACAAAAGTCACAATTTTATAAGAAAACTTTATAATTTTGGCAATTTTATAATAATAATCGGAATTTTACCCGGCAATATTAAGACAAGAGTCATAATTTTACTCAAAATATTTCACTACCTTACAAGAACAAAACAAGTGGCAATATTGTGATAAAAGTCAGAATTTTATATGACAAATGTACGAGAAAATATTGCAATATTACAGAAACAGAAAGAATATAATAAATTGTTTCCAATTTTATAAGGAAAAAAGTCGACACATTGACACAAAAATGAGTTGGAATTTCACAAGAAAAACTTAGAATTTTGGCAGTATTATAATAAAAGTCATAATTTTACTCAACGCAAGTCAAAATGTTACAAGAAAAACTGAACATTTGTGCAATATTATGATAAAAGTTGGAATTTTACTCAATAACAGACGCAATTTTACAAGAAAAGCTTAAAATTTGGGCTATTTTATGAAAAGAGTCAAAATTTTACTCGACAAAAGTCACAATTTTATAAGAAAACTTTATAATTTTGGCAATTTTATAATAATAATCGGAATTTTACCCGGCAATATTAAAACAAGAGTCATAATTTTACTCAAAATATTTCACTACCTTACAAGAACAAAACAAGTGGCAATATTGTGATAAAAGTCAGAATTTTATATGACAAATGTACGAGAAAATATTGCAATATTACAGAAACAGAAAGAATATAATAAATTGTTTCCAATTTTATAAGGAAAAAAGTCGACACATTGACACAAAAATGAGTTGGAATTTCACAAGAAAAACTTAGAATTTTGGCAGTATTATAATAAAAGTCATAATTTTACTCAACGCAAGTCAAAATGTTACAAGAAAAACTGAACATTTGTGCAATATTATGATAAAAGTTGGAATTTTACTCAACAACAGTCGCAATTTTACAAGAAAAGCTTAAAATTTGGGCAATTTTATGAAAAGAGTCGAAATTTTACTCGACAAAAGTCACAATTTTATAAGAAAACTTTATAATTTTGGTAATATTATAATAATAATCGGAATTTTACCCGGCAATATTAAGACAAGAGTCATAATTTTACTCAAAATATTTCACTACCTTACAAGAACAAAACAAGTGGCAATATTGTGATAAAAGTCAGAATTTTATATGACAAATGTACGAGAAAATATTGCAATATTACAAAAACAGAAAGAATATGAGAAATTGTTTCCAATTTTATAAGGAAAAAAGTCGACACATTGACACAAAAATGAGTTGGAATTTCACAAGAAAAACTTAGAATTTTGGCAGTATTATAATAAAAGTCATAATTTTACTCAACGCAAGTCAAAATGTTACAAGATAAACTGAACATTTGTGCAATATTATGATAAAAGTTGGAATTTTACTCAATAACAGACGCAATTTTACAAGAAAAGCTTAAAATTTGGGCTATTTTATGAAAAGAGTCAAAATTTTACTCGACAAAAGTCACAATTTTATAAGAAAACTTAAAAATGTTGGCAATATTATAATAATAATCGGAATTTTACCCGGCAATATTATGACAAGAGTCATAATTTTACTCAAAAAATGTCACTACTTTACAAGAACAAAACAAGTGGCAATATTGTGATAAAAGTCAGAATTTTATATGAGAAATGTAAGAGAAAATATTGCAATATTACAGAAACAGAAAGAATACGAGAAATTGTTTCCAATTTTATAAGAAAAAAAGTCGACACAAAAATTTGTTGGAATTTCACAAGAAAAAGGTCACAATTTCACAAGAAAAACTTAGAATTTTAGCATTATTATAGTAAAAGTCGTCATTTTACTCAACGCAAGTCAAAATGTTACAAGATAAACTGAACATTTGTGCAATATTATGATAAAAGTTGGAATTTGACTCAATAACAGTCGCAATTTTACAAGAAAAGCTTAAAATTTGGGCTATTTTATAAAAAGAGTCAAAATTTTACTCGACAAAAGTCACAATTTTATAATAAAACTTTATAATTTTGGCAATATTATAATAATAATCGTAATTTTACCCGGCAATATTAAGACAAGAGTCATAATTTTACTCAAAAAATGTCACTACTTTACAAGAACAAAACAAGTGGCAATATTGTGATAAAAGTCAGAATTTTATATGAGAAATGTAAGAGAAAATATTGCAATATTACAGAAACAGAAAGAAGATAATAAATTGCTTCCAATTTTATAAGGAAAAAAGTCGACACATTGACACAAAAATGAGTTGGAATTTCACAAGAAAAACTTAGAATTTTGGCAGTATTATAATAAAAGTCGTAATTTTACTCAACGCAAGTCAAAATGTTACAAGAAAAACTGAACATTTGTGCAATATTATGATAAAAGTTGGAATTTTACTCAGTAACAGTCGCAATTTTACAAGAAAAGCTTAAAATGTTGGTAATCTTATGAAAAGAGTCGTAATTTTACTTGACAAAAGTCACAATTTTATAAGAAAACTTAAAAATTTTGGCAATATTATAATAATAATCGGAATTTTACCCGGCAATATTATGACAAGAGTCATAATTTTACTCAAAAAATGTCACTACTTTACAAGAACAAAACAAGTGGCAATATTGTGATAAAAGTCAGAATTTTATATGACAAATGTACGAGAAAATATTGCAATATTACAGAAACAGAAAGAATATGAGAAATTGTTTCCAATTTTATAAGGAAAAAAGTCGACACATTGACACAAAAATGAGTTGGAATTTCACAAGAAAAACTTAGAATTTTGGCAGTATTATAATAAAAGTCATAATTTTACTCAACGCAAGTCAAAATGTTACAAGATAAACTGAACATTTGTGCAATATTATGATAAAAGTTGGAATTTGACTCAATAACAGTCGCAATTTTACAAGAAAAGCTTAAAATGTTGGTAACTTTATGAAAAGAGTCGTAATTTTTTCTTGACAAAAGTCACAATTTTATAAGAAAACTTTAAAATTTTGGCAATATTATAATAATAATCTGAATTTTACCCGGCAATATTATGACAAGAGTCATAATTTTACTCAAAAAATGTCACTACTTTACCAGAACAAAACAAGTGGCAATATTGTGATAAAAGTCAGAATTTTATATGAGAAATGTAAGAGAAACTATTGCAATATTACAGAAACAGAAAGAAGATAATAAATTGTTTCCAATTTTATAAGAAAAAAAGTCGACACAAAAATTTGTTGGAATTTCACAAGAAAAAGGTCAAAATTTCACAATAAAAACTTAGAATTTTAGCATTATTATAGTAAAAGTCGTCATTTTACTCAACGCAAGTCAAAAATTGACAAGAAAAACTGAACATTTGTGCAATATTAAGATAAAAGTTGGTATTTTACTCAACAACAGTCACAATTTTACAAGAAAAGCTTAAAATTTGGGCTATTTTATGAAAAGAGTCAAAAATTTACTCGACAAAAGTCACAATTTTATAAGAAAACTTTATAATTTTGGCAATATTATAATAATAATCTGAATTTTACCCGACAATATTAAGAGAAGAGTCATAATTTTACTCAAAATATTTCACTACCTTACAAGAACAAAACAAGTGGCAATATTGTGATAAAAGTCAGAATTTTATATGACAAATGTACGAGAAAATATTGTAATATTACAGAAACAGAAAGAATATGAGAAATTGTTTCCAATTTTATAAGGAAAAAAGTCGACACATTGACACAAAAATGAGTTGGAATTTCACAAGAAAAACTTAGAATTTTGGCAGTATTATAATAAAAGTCATAATTTTACTCAACGCAAGTCAAAATGTTACAAGATAAACTGAACATTTGTGCAATATTATGATAAAAGTTGGAATTTTACTCAATAACAGACGCAATTTTACAAGAAAAGATTAAAATTTGGGCTATTTTATGAAAAGAGTCAAAATTTTACTCGACAAAAGTCACAATTTTATAAGAAAACTTTAAAATTTTGGCAATATTATAATAATAATCAGAATTTTACCCGGCAATATTATGACAAGAGTCATAATTTTACTCAAAAAATGTCACTACTTTACAAGAACAAAACAAGTGGCAATATTGTGATAAAAGTCAGAATTTTATATGAGAAATGTAAGAGAAAATATTGCAATATTACAGAAACAGAAAGAATATAATAAATTGTTTCCAATTTTATAAGGAAAAAAGTCGACACATTGACACAAAAATGAGTTGGAATTTCACAAGAAAAACTTAGAATTTTGGCAGTATTATAATAAAAGTCATAATTTTACTCAACGCAAGTCAAAATGTTACAAGATAAACTGAACATTTGTGCAATAATATGATAAAAGTTGGAAGTTTTCTCAATAACAGTCGCAATTTTACAAGAAAAGCTTAAAATTTTGGCAATTTTATTAAAAGAGTCAAAATTTTACCCGACAAAAGTCACAATTTCATAAGAAAACTTTAACATTTTGGCTGTATTATAATAATAAATGGAATTTTACTCGGCAGAATTATGACAAGAGTCATAATTTTACTCAAAAATATGTCACTACTTTACAAGAACAAAAAAGTTGACACTATTGTGATAAAAGTCAGAATTTTCTATGACAAATGTCACCATTTTGCATTATAAAGTCATAATTTTAGATTTTGGAAAAAAAATATTTTACAGGAAAATATTGTAACATTACAGAAACAGAAAGAATATGAGAATTTGTTCCCAATTTTATAAGAAAAAAAGTCGACACAAAAATTTGTTGGAATTTCACAAGAAAAAGGTCACAATTTCACAAGAAAAACTTAGAATTTTAGCATTATTATAGTAAAAGTCGTCATTTTACTCAACGCAAGTCAAAATGTTACAAGATAAACTGAACATTTGTGCAATATTATGATAAAAGTTGGAATTTGACTCAATAACAGTCGCAATTTTACAAGAAAAGCTTAAAATTTGGGCTATTTTATGAAAAGAGTCAAAATTTTACTCGACAAAAGTCACAATTTTATAAGAAAACTTAAAAATTTTGGCAATATTATAATAATTATCGGAATATTATGACAAGAGTCATATTTTTACTCAAAAAATATCACTACTTTACAAGAATAAAAAAATTGGCAATATTGTGATAAAAGTCAGAATTTTATATGACAAATGTATGAGAAAATATTGCAATATTACAGAAACAGAAAGAATGTAAGAAACTGTTTCCAATTTTATTAGGAAAAAAGTCGACACATTGACACAAAAATATGTTGGAATTTCACAAGAAAAACGTCAAAATTTCACAAGAAAAACTTAGAATTTTGGCAGTTTTATAATAAAAGTCATAATTTTACTCAACGCAAGTCAAAATGTTACAAGATAAACTGAACATTTGTGCAATATTATGATAAAAGTTGGAATTTTACTCAATAACAGTCGCAATTTTACAAGAAAAGCTTAAAATGTTGTTAATTTTATGAAAAGAGTCGTAATTTTACTTGACAAAAGTCACAATTTTATAAGAAAACTTAACAATTTTGGCAATACCATAATAATAATTGCAATTTTACTTGGCAAAATTATGACAAAAGTCGCAATTTTACTCAAAAAATGTCAGTTTTACAAGAACAACACAAAAATTGGCAATGTTGTGATGAAAGTCAGAATTTTATATGACACATGTCACCATTTTGCATTAAAAAGTAATACTTTGACATTAAAAAGTCATAATTTTACGAGAAAATATTGCAATATTACAGAAACAGAAAGAATATGAGAAATTGTTCCCAACTTTATAAGAAAAAAGTCCACACATTGTGAGGAAAAGACTTCTTTGAGTTAAAAAAAATTTTTTTAAATATTTGTTTGTAATTGTTTTATAATTTTCATTATTTCCTTCAAGTTATTACAGTATACAGGGCCGGCCCGTGGCATAGGCCGTATAGGCAAATGCTAAGGGTGCCGTCCATCAGGGGGCGCCACGCCAGTGCCACAAATGTTGGAGAAAAAAAAAAAGAAAAAAAGGTTGGTACTATTATTTCTAAATACAAAAAATAATCCCACGTTAATTAAAATGCAAAGTAAAGCCTATTTAATAGAAATATTATTTGTTACAACATTACGCCCCCCTCCCCCCGCACGGTGCGCCCCCTCCCTTCAGTATCATGACTCTTTTTGGACGTCACCACATCAAAAAATCAACACAAGATGTCGAAACGGCCAAAACTGTCAGGAGCCCAGGGAAGAAAAAAGAGAAAAGAAGAGGAGGAGAAACGAGAAAAAGACAGAGGTAGCAGGTAGGTAACGTTAGCCTACATGAAATTATTTGCCTGTTACAGAATGTGATAATAACTTGGCTTTTTAGCATTAAGCTAATGTTACATGATTCGGCAATTGCTAATCAATAAATAGCTAGTTCTGTTTTAACGTCGGGTTAATATTGTGGAGGGGGCTAAATTGTTATGGAAAATAATAATGTAACGTTAGGTAATTACAGTACTCCCACCTTACATTCCTCAGTGACATTTGTATTAGATCTTTTAAGCAGGTGTTTTTTGTTTACATTATTATTGCCTTCTGGTTAGCTAATGTTTGCCCTGCAGGTAATAGTCACTTTTCCACCCCTTTATATATTAGGTATAGTTGTAAGCCTAGTTGTTAAAGTGCACGTCATTAATGTTAATAAAGCAATATCACATGAGAGGGAATGCTGTTTTTTAATTTGAGCACTGCTGTGATTCGGTTAAAGATAATCATAACATAACATTCTCATATAATATGTTAATTTGCTTTCTTTAAGTAAAAAAAAAAAGGTCAAAGACAAAGCTATTCGGTTTCTTGTGAGTATATACACTTCACTGCCGATGTGGGGGGGCGCCACCTAAAATCTTGCCTAGGGCGCCAGATTGGTTAGGGCCAGGCCTGACAGTATGTCTCTATAAACATATCTATTCTATTTTTTAATTAATTTTGGCCAAAGGGGGCACATTTCAATTTTCTTACACACACTTGTTATTTCATATGTTGACCAGAGGGGGGAGCACATTTAAAAGCGACACACAGTCAATGTGAAAAATCCCTCCTTTTTGGGACCACCCTCATTTTGATAGTAGTCACCAGCAGGGGTGCTAATGAGACATTCTCTATTAGATGCAATGTTATTGGGACCATGATTTATGTCATCACTTGTTCACACCTCCTCATATGGAAGACACTTTTCCTTCTTCGTGTCTCAAGAAGGGTAGGAATACAAGAACACACACACACACACACACACACACACACACACACACACACACACACACACACACACACACACACACACACACACACACAGAGCTACGCTTCATGACTTCCGGCGACTTCTCTCTGGGTCGCTGCAGATGACAGCAAACACTCACAGATTTTTGTTGAGATCCAGTGACAACAAGCGAGTCATCTTTTGGTGACCTCACCGGGGATCATGTTGCTGCCGTCCCCTGAAGACGTGTTAATCCACCACACCTATCACCTCTCATGCACCTTTTAGCTCAAATGACCACAATAAACATGCCACTTTAATAAAGACTCCAGCTAGTTTGTTGTGTTGCTGTTAACCCTTAAAGGGGAACTGCACTTTTGTGTATTATTATATACATGATGTAAGTACATCTGTCATGTACAAACCCCAAAAGCGGTGAAGTTGTCACGTTGTGTAAATGGTAAATAAAAACAGAATACAATGATTTGCAAATCCTTTTCAACTTATATTCAATTGAATAGACTGCAAAGACAAGATATTTAACATTCAAACTGGAAAACTTTGTTATTTTTAGCAAATATTAGCTCATTTGGAATTTGATGCCTGCAACATGTTTAACAAAAGCTGGCACAAGCGGCAAAAAAGACTGAGAAAGTTGAGGAATGCTCATCAAACACTTATTTGGAACATCCCACAGGTGAACAGGCTAATTGGGAACAGGTGGGTGCCATGATTGGGTATAAAAGCAGCTTCCATGAAATGCTCAGTCATTCACAAACAAGGATGGGGCGAGGGTCACCAATTTGTCAACAAATGCCTGAGCAAATTGTTGAACAGTTTAAGAACAACATTTCCCAACCAGCTATTGCAAGGAATTTAGGGATTTCACCATCTACGCTACGTAATATCATCAAAAGGTTCAGAGAATCTGGAGAAATCACTGCACGTAAGCCATGATATTACGGACCTTTGTTCACTCAGGCGGTACTGCATCAAAAAGTGACATCAGTGTGTAAAGGATATCGCCACATGGACTCAGGAACACTTCAGAAAACCACTGTCAGTAACTACAGTCGGTCGCTACATCTGCGAGTGCAAGTTAAAACTCTACTATGCAAAGCGAAAGCCATTTATCAACAACACCCAGAAACGCCGCCAACTTCGCTGGGCCCGAGCTCATCTAAGATGGACTGATGCAAAGTGGAAAAGTGTTCTGTGGTCTGACGAGTCCACATTTCAAATTGTTTTTGGAAACTGGATTGTTCTAGGCCCAAAGTGTAAAAGCCAGCATGTGTGATGGTATGGGGGTGTATTAGTGCCCAAGATATGGGTAACTTACACATCTGTGAAGGCAGCATTAATGCTGAAAGGTACATACAGCTTTTGGAGCAACATATGTTGCCATCCAAGCAACGTTACCATGGACGCCCCTGCTTATTTCAGCAAGAATGCTAATGATTCTCAGTGTGAACATGAAATATCTTGTCTTTGCAGTCTATTCAATTGAATATAAGTTGAAAAGGATTAGCAAATCATTGTATTCTGTTTTTATTTACCATTTACACAACGTGACAACTTTACTGGTTTTGGACCAAAAGGCAAAAATATAACAACATTTAATATTTATGTCTTTTGACTCGCCAAATGGCTGTCAAAGTGTCCCAACTTGTCAGATTATATCCTCAGCCATCTGCTTTTCAGGTGAGAGGCATGATTTATGATCTACAACAAAGTTACAGGGAGTAGGGAAGCGAGGAAACAGCTGATTAATCGATGATGTACACATGGAAGTGATCACGTCGCCACATTAGCGCTATAATAACAATATCACTAATACTTGGTTAATATTGAAGACACAAAATGTAAATGGAGTATCGTTGGCGGTTTTTGAATGTTTATTTATCGGATTTATGAGCGGAATAGTGGCGCTCCAAGTGACTCTGCTGTAAGCGGACTTTTATTCACGTGTATTCAATATTTAGAACGCATTTTTAAAAAATCCATCCATTGTCATGTCTTAAAATAATGATTGTGAACGATAGGCAGAATTTAAATTAAAAAAAAGTACAGTTTCCCTTTGAGAGATCCTAAAAGAACTTTGCCATTCCATGCCTTTCTGGGTGTGTTAAAGGAATACAATTTTATGTTTCCAGAAGATAGTCCACTATGGACTGGACTCTCTCACTATTATGTTAGATCCACTATGGACTGGACTCTCACACTATTATGTTAGATCCACTATGGACTGGACTCTCACACTATTATGTTAGATCCACTATGGACTGTACTCTCACTATTATGTTAGATCCACTATGGACTGGACTCTCACACTATTATGTTAGATCCACTATGGACTGGACTCTCACTATTATGTTAGATCCACTATGGACTGGACTCTCACACTATTATGTTAGATCCACTATGGACTGGACTCTCACTATTATGTTAGATCCACCATGGACTGGACTTTCACACTATTTTGTTAGATCCACTATGGACTGTACTCTCACACTATTATGTTAGATCCACTATGGACTGGACTCTCACACTATTAAGTTAGATCCACTATGGACTGGACTCTCACACTATTATGTTAGATCCACTATGGACTGGACTCTCACACTATTAAGTTAGATCCACTATGGACTGGACTTTCACACTATTATGTTAGATCCACTATGGACTGGACTCTCACACTATTATGTTAGATCCACTATGGACTGGACTCTCACACTATTATGTTAGATCCACTATGGACTAGACTCTCACACTATTAAGTTAGATCCACTATGGACTGGACTCTCACACTATTATGTTAGATCCACAATGGACTGGACTCTCACACTATTATGTTAGATCCACTATGGACTGGACTCTCACTATTATGTTAGATCCACAATGGACTGGACTCTCACACTATTAAGTTAGATCCACTATGGACTTGACTCCCACTATTATGTTAGATCCACTATGGACTGGACTCTCACACTATTAAGTTAGATCCACTATGGACTTGACTCTCACTATTAAGTTAGATCCACTATGGACTGGACTCTCACACTATTATGTTAGATCCACTATGGACTGGACTCTCACACTATTATGTTAGATCCACTATGGACTAGACTCTCACACTATTAAGTTAGATCCACTATGGACTGGACTCTCACACTATTATGTTAGATCCACTATGGACTAGACTCTCACACTATTAAGTTAGATCCACTATGGACTGGACTCTCACACTATTATGTTAGATCCACTATGGACTGGACTCTCACACTATTAAGTTAGATCCACTATGGACTGGACTCTCACACTATTAAGTTAGATCCACTATGGACTGGACTCTCACACTATTAAGTTAGATCCACTATGGACTGGACTCTCACACTATTAAGTTAGATCCACTATGGACTTGACTCTCACTATTAAGTTAGATCCACTATGGACTGGACTCTCACACTATTATGTTAGATCCACTATGGACTGGACTCTCACACTATTATGTTAGATCCACTATGGACTAGACTCTCACACTATTAAGTTAGATCCACTATGGACTGGACTCTCACACTATTATGTTAGATCCACTATGGACTAGACTCTCACACTATTAAGTTAGATCCACTATGGACTGGACTCTCACACTATTATGTTAGATCCACTATGGACTGGACTCTCACACTATTAAGTTAGATCCACTATGGACTGGACTCTCACACTATTAAGTTAGATCCACTATGGACTGGACTCTCACACTATTAAGTTAGATCCACTATGGACTGGACTCTCACACTATTAAGTTAGATCCACTATGGACTGGACTCTCACACTATTATGTTAGATCCACTATGGACTGGACTCTCACACTATTATGTTAGATCCACTATGGACTGGACTCTCACACTATTATGTTAGATCCACTATGGACTGGACTCTCACACTATTATGTTAGATCCACTATGGACTGGACTCTCACACTATTATGTTAGATCCATCATGGACTGGACTCTCACAATATTAAGTTAGATCCACTATGGACTGGACTCTCACACTAAACATCTGGAGATGATCACCTCCATTGAAGCCTTATCTTCCAGTTACTGTTAGGGGCTCTGCAGAAGACGCAATAGCGGCATCTGCTGTAGAAAGTGGTAATTATACCATGTTGTGGCCAAAAGTATTGGGTCACATGAGGACCAAGTGGAAGACATATTGTTGTTGCCTGAGCTTTTCTATAGGATACTCATCCGTCTATTTATCTCATCAACAGAAGATCATATACAAAACTGCCTTATTTAGCTTGGAGAAAAAATATTAGAATAAATAAATAAAAATTTCAGAACTAATTTTTCAATTTAACATATTTTGGGCATATCATTTAAATGAATAGAGCAATTGCACTCAATGTACAGTACAGGCCAAAAGTTTGGACACACCTTCTCCTCATTCAATGTGTTATTTTCATGACTATTTTCATGACTATTGTCACATCAAAACTATGAATGAACACGTGGAGTTATGTACTTCACAAAAAAAGGTGACATAACTGAAAACATTTTATATTCTAGTTTCTTCAAAATAATATAACATCTAGTAGTAGGATCCTGATGAGAGTGCGGAAATATGACCATATCACACCAACTCTCAAATCCCTTCACTGGCTTCCTGTTCCACTCAGGATTGAATACAAAGTCTAACCCACCAGTGCCTCCATGGAAATGCCCCCCCTCTACCTCAAAGAACTACTCACCCCCCAAATCCTCCACACGACACCTCCGCTCCGGACAGGCTAACCTCCGAGGACAAAGCTACGAACAATGGGAGACCGGGATTTCTGCTCCGCCGCTACCAATCTGTGGAACGCTCTCCCTGACCACCTGAGGGCACCACAGACTGTGGATGCTTTTAAAAAAGGCTTAAAAACCCTTCTTTTTAAAGAAGCCTTTTTTTTAAAGTAAGTAAGTAAGTAGCATACTAGATTTAGCTATTTGGCTGTTCCAGTTTTTTTTAAAGTTTTTTTTTTATTATCTTTTTATTTATTTATTTTAATACACTGTAGCACTTTGAGGTTGTTTACTCAATGTAAAGTGCTTTTTACAAATAAAATCTATTATTATTATTATCATTATTAGTATTATTTAGAAATTATTTAATTTCTGCTCCGCCGCTCCCAGTCTGTGGAACGCTCTCCCTGACCACCTGAGGGCACCACAGACTGTGGATGCTTTAAAAAAGGCTTAAAAACCCTTCTTTTTTAAAAAAAAAAAAAGCCTTTTTTTTAAGTATATGCATACTAGTTTTAGCTATTTGGCTGTTCTAGATTTTATTTTATTTTTTTAAATTTTTTTAATTATCTTTTTATTTATTTAAAAAAAAAATTGTAATACACTGTAGCACTTTGAGGTTTTTTACTCAATGTAAAGTGCTTTTTACAAATAAAATCTATTATTATAATTATTATTAGTATTATTAGTATTATTTAATTTAAAAGTTTGTTTTATTTGTTTAAAAATATAATTTGTAGATGCATATGCAGTAGTATTTCAAGGACTAATATTGATATAATTTCATGGCTGTTGTATGTGAAGTGAATTGTATTTATATAGCGCTTTTCTCTAGTGACTCAAAGTGCTTTTACATAGTGAAACCCAATATCTGAGTTACATTTAAACTAGTGTGGGTGGCACTGGGAGCAGGTGGGTAAAGCGTCTTGCCAAAGACACAACGGCAGTGACTGCTAACCCACCAGTGCCTCCATGGAAATGCCCCCCCTCTACCTCAAAGAACTACTCACCCCCCAAATCCTCCACACGACACCTCCGCTCCGGACAGGCTAACCTCCGAGGACAAAGCTACGAGCAATGAGAGACCGGGATTTCTGCTCCGCCGCTCCCAGTCTGTGGAACCCTCTCCCTGACCACCTGAGGGCACCACAGACTGTGGATGCTTTTAAAAAAGGCTTAAAAACCCTTCTTTTTAAAGAAGCCTTTTTTTTTTAAGTAAGTAAGTAGCATACTAGATTTAGCTATTTGGCTGTTCCAGTTTTTTTTTTAGTTTTTTTTTTATTATCTTTTTATTTTTATTTTTTTAATACACTGTAGCACTTTGAGGTTGTTTACTCAATGTAAAGTGCTTTTTACAAATAAAATCTATTATTATTATTATCATTATTAGTATTATTTAGAAATTATTTAATTTCTGCTCCGCTGCTCCCAGTCTGTGGAACGCTCTCCCTGACCACCTGAGGGCACCACAGACTGTGGATGCTTTTAAAAAAGGCTTAAAAACCCTTCTTTTTTTTAAAAAAAAAAAAAGCCTTTTTTTAAGTATATGCATACTAGTTTTAGCTATTTGGCTGTTCTAGATTTTATTTTATTTTTTTAAAATTTTTTTATTATCTTTTTATTTATTTAAAAAAAAAAGTGTAATACACTGTAGCACTTTGAGGTTGTTTACTCAATGTAAAGTGCTTTTTACAAATAAAATCTATTATTATAATTATTATTAGTGTTATTAGTATTATTTAATTTAAAAGTTTGTTTTATTTGTTTAAAAATATAATTTGTAGATGCATATGTAGTAGTATTTCAAGGACTAATATTGATATAATTTCATGGCAGTTGTATGTGAAGTGAATTGTATTTATATAGCGCTTTTCTCTAGTGACTCAAAGCGCTTTTACATAGTGAAACCCAATATCTGAGTTACATTTAAACCAGTGTGGGTGGCACTGGGAGACATGTGGGTAAAGCGTCCTGCCCAAGGACACGACGGCAGGGACTAGGATGGCGGAAGCGGGAATCGAACCTGGAACCCTCAAGCTGTGCCACCCCTGTATGCACGTAAATGTAGACGTGTAAATACTAACATCACATGTTTAGGTGTGCCTAATGTTGTGTCCAGCACCCACCTGTACCACTCCAGTCCTCTGTCGTAGAACCGGTCAAAGAAATGAGGTTCGGCCCCCACGGCTCTGACGTCCGGATGGATTCGGAGGAACTCCAGCAAGGCCCGGGTTCCGCCCTTCTTCACGCCGATGATGACGGCCTGCGGGAACCTCTTGGCCCCGAAAGTGTTGGACACGGGAATGTTGTTGTTGTTGTTGTTGTCCTCCAGCAGGCTGCGGGGTTGCACCACGTCCGGGAAGGCGGTCCGGTTCCCCGGGCGAAGTTCCAGAAGGAGGTCATGGTCCGCGTACAGCGTCCTGGGGGCCGAGTGGCAGATCCCGGTGAGGCAGTAGAAGAAGTAGGTGAAGATCAGGACCATGGTGAGGAAGGACAGCACTTTGGCCGAGTTGAACCTGACTCTGCATCCACTACATCCCATGAGTGGACCTCCTGCTCGGTGCCCAGGGGCCAGAACATGGACAGCATGCTTCTTCTTCCTCGCCCTGCATCGGTCGCTGGTGCATTTAGAACCTGTTGAGCACGGAGGATGAGGAGGAGGAGGAGGAGGAGAGCTTGAGGAGGTGGAGATGAAAAGATCGGTCAGAGGTGATCCACATGTTTCCAATTGGAAGTCCGATCCAGTTAGATAAAAGTCTACTTCCACTCTGCTGTGTGTTGGCACTCTGAGCTTCACTCATCGCTCTTTCAAGGTTTCCTCTCCCTCTCTCTCTCTCTCTCTTTCTCTCCTTCGTTCCTGGCTCCACCCTCCGCTCCTCGGAAGCACAGACTCAAGAAATAATGGAGATACAGAAATACGTGTCAAACTCATTTTAGATCGGGGGCCACATTAAGGAAAATCTATTACCAAGTGGGCCGGACTGCTAAAATCACGGCACGATAACTTCAAAATAAAGACAACTTCAGATTGTAGAATGTATACTATCCATGTATAGAGAAAATACTTCAGGCGGTGATGTAGTGGAGGGAATACAACCTGCTTGAGCCCACGGCAACAAGCCAGCATTTTGACTACCACATTCACCCATTTTGACTACCACATTTTTCTGCCTTCTTGTTTTTAAATGCACTGCTTGCCTATCTATTTTATCCAGTGCTTTCATGTTTTTATTTCTATTTTATCTATGTTTTTATAGTGTTTATCTAGTGTTTTTCATGTTGTTTATTCTATTTTAATTTTCTATTATATAATCTAACTTTCAGTAATTTATTTATTTGATTTCATTTATTTATTTATTTTTATTTAATTATTTTTATTTTTATTTACTTTTTTTAATATTTTGTATAATTGCAACAAATTATAATTAATAATTGCAACAATTATATAACAAGCTCTAAATGAAATTTGATGCATGTGTTCCACAATAACTACATATGTACATGCTCTATAGACATTGTAATAAGAACCCAAAAAAAATATAAAAGACATTTTACTTACTTGAATCTGATGAATCCAGTCCAATGAAACAAATAGATGTTGTTTGAAGGAAACCTTGAGAGGTTGTGTGAGTTCATGGCCAGAAGGCGTGACTTATGTATAATTGCAACAAATTATAATTAATAATTGCAACAATTATATAACAAGCTCTAAATGAAATTGGATGCATCTGTTCCACAATAACTACATATGTACATGCTCTATAGACATTGTAATAAGAACCAAAAAAAATATAAAAGACATTTTACTTACTTGAATCTGATGAATCCAGTCCAATGAAACAAATAGATGTTGTTTGAAGGAAACCTTGAGAGGTTGTGTGAGTTCATGGCCAGAAGGCGTGACTTATGTATAATTGCAACAAATTATAATTAATAATTGCAACAATTATATAACAAGCTCTAAATGAAATGTGATGCATCTGTTCCACAATAACTACATATGTACATGCTCTATAGACATTGTAATAAGAACCAAAAAAATATATAAAAGACATTTTACTTACTTGAATCTGATGAATCCAGTCCAATGAAACAAATAGATGTTGTTCGAAGGAAACCTTGAGAGGTTGTGTGAGTTCATGGCCAGAAGGTGTGACTAATGTATAATTGCAACAAATTATAATTAATAATTGCAACAATTATATAACAAGCTCTAAATGAAATTTGATGCATCTGTTCCACAATAACTACATATGTACATGCTCTATAGACATTGTAATAAGAACCAAAAAAAAATATAAAAGACATTTTACTTACTTGAATCTGATGAATCCAGTCCAATGAAACAAATAGATGTTGTTCGAAGGAAACCTTGAGAGGTTGTGTGAGTTCATGGCCAGAAGGCGTGACTTATGTATAATTGCAACAAATTATAATTAATAATTGCAACAATTATATAACAAGCTCTAAATGAAATTTGATGCATCTGTTCCACAATAACTACATATGTACATGCTCTCTAGACATTGTAATAAGAACCAAAAAAATATATAAAAGACATTTTACTTACTTGAATCTGATGAATCCAGTCCAATGAAACAAATAGATGTTGTTCAAAGGAAACCTTGAGAGGTTGTGTGAGTTCATGGCCAGAAGGCGTGACTTATGTATAATTGCAACAAATTATAATTAATAATTGCAACAATTATATAACAAGCTCTAAATGAAATTTGATGCATCTGTTCCACAATAACTACATATGTACATGCTCTATAGACATTGTAATAAGAACCAAAAAAAAATATAAAAGACATTTTACTTACTTGAATCTGATGAATCCAGTCCAATGAAACAAATAGATGTTGTTCGAAGGAAACCTTGAGAGGTTGTGTGAGTTCATGGCCAGAAGGCGTGACTTATAAACAAATGTACGATCCGATAGCCGTGTGCGACTGAACAATAGGACCCAATGACTATGTAAATGTGGTAAAAAAAAAATAAAAAATTCTAACAGATTGTTTTTTAGGATGGTTAAAGGTAACGTTGTAATTTTACAACAAGGGGTGTTGCAGGGTTAAAAATAATACACAAATTATAATGTTGGTGTTTTTTTTTACACTTACATGTTGCAGTTAATAGTGTTCTATCTTGCTTCGTTGTTATTTCTACTTTCTGAATAAATGATGTGATAATGTTCATCAGTCAAATAGATGGAATTGAGTCTATTTTTAAAATGCTCCCATTGGTGTTAATTTTTATTGTATGGAATTAATAATAATATCAATTATTATTATTATTATTATTAGGTTTTATCTAATTTTTCTGCCTTCTTGTTTTTAAATGCACTGCTTGCCTATCTGTTTTATCCAATGCTTTCATGTTTTTATTTCTATTTTATCTATGTTTTTATAGTGTTTTTATAGTGTTTATCTAGTGTTTTTCATGTTGTTTATTCTATTTTAATTTTCTATTATATAATCTAACTTTTAGTAATTTATTTATTTGATTTTATTTATTTATTTATTTTTATTTAATAATTTTTATTTTTATTTTTATTCACTTTTTTAATATTTTGTAGCACTTTGA
The DNA here is from genome assembly GCF_033978785.1 of Entelurus aequoreus. Lineage (NCBI taxonomy): Eukaryota > Metazoa > Chordata > Actinopteri > Syngnathiformes > Syngnathidae > Entelurus > Entelurus aequoreus. The sequence goes on from NC_084755.1 coordinate 3,591,572, forward strand.
GATTTTAACAAGTGTAAAGTGCGTTACAAATGTAATTGATTGTTATTATTATTATTTACCTATTTTCCTCAACCGATGTACTATCATGTGGTTTATTCTGTACACATTCTGTACACATCATCTACACCAAAAATTGTGAATTTGGGCTTTTTTCATTAATCACACATGAATTTGAAGGGGGATACAAATTATTTCAGCATATTTATGTGCGCCCAGATAATGTGTCCCCAGACCTCTATCTTAACAGGGCACATAGCTCCGCCCCCCTAGCGACAGAGGACACAAATAATTGCTATTGTGACATCTAGTGGACACATTTAGAACAGCAGTTTCTTTCATTCAAAAATGTCAGATTATTTTTATACTTAGCAAACTCATTTTGCGGGCCGGATAAAACATGTACGTTTGACACTCCTGCTCTAGGGTCAATCGACATCTTTATAAACCGTACAGGCGGCGGTTTAAACTCTTGCTGTGATGTAAGTGTAAAAAGAAGTGAGCTTCTGGAAAATATGACCTCCTTATATATTTATCCATTAAATTAAAAATAAAACCACTCACTGGGCATGAAGTGGCACTAGGACATTGTACAAAACCTCAAAACCTGTGAAGTTGTCATTTTTGCAAATAATCATTAACTTAAAATTTAATGGCAGCAACACATTGCAAAAAAGTTCAATCATGGCACCCACCTGTTCCCAATTAGCCTGTTCACCTGTGGGATGTTCCAAATAAGTGTTTGATGAGCATTCCTCAACTTGATATTAAATTAAGCAGAAAGACTCAAAATAAGACATCAAATCAGGAAAGTTGCAATCAAACAATACAATTATCTGGTTGATTGCTCCACCCGCCAGTTGACGATAACCACCACCTTGCATAACGGAAATAAACAGAATGACTCGAAATAAAGTTATTAATCATAACTAGGGATGTCCGATAATGGCTTTTTGCCGATATCCGATATTCCGATATTGTCCAACTCTTTAATTACCGATACTGATATCAACCGATACCGATATCAACCGATATATGCAGTTGTGGAATTAACACATTATTATGCCTAATTTGGACAACCATGTATGGTGAAGATAAGGTACTTTTTTAAAAAAATAATAAAATAAGATAACTAAATTAAAAACATTTTCCTGAATAAAAAAGAAAGTAAAACAATATAAAAACAGTTACATAGAAACTAGTAATTAATGAAAATGAGTAAAATTAAGTGTTAAAGGTTAGTACTATTAGTGGACCAGCAGCACGCACAATCATGTGTGCTTACGGACTGTATCCCTTGCAGACTGTATTGATATATATTGATATATAATGTAGGAACCAGAATATTGATAACAGAAAGAAATGGGGGGAGGGAATTTTTTTGGGTTGGTGCACTAATTGTAAGTGTATCTTGTGTTTTTTATGTTGATTTAATAATTTAAAAAAAAAATTTAAAAAAAAAAAAAAAAACGATACAGATAATAAAAAAAAACGATACCGATAATTTCCGATATTACATTTTAACGCATTTATCGGCCCTAATCATAACCACTACCTTGCATTGAAAAAGCAAACAAAGACTCAAAATAAGACATCAAGTCAGGAAAGTTGCAGTAATACAATGCAACTTTGTTCCAAGTTATTAAACATAATCACCGCCTTGCATTACAAAAGCAAACAGAAAGACTCAAAACAAGACATCAAATCAGGAAAGTTGCAATAAAACGATGCAATTATCTGGTCGATTGCTCCACCCGCCAGTTGACGATAACCACCACCTTGCATAACAGAAATAAACAGAATGACTCGAAATAAAGTTATTAATCATAACCACTACCTTGCATTAAAAAAGCAAACAAAGACTCAAAATAAGACAAAGTCAGGAAAGTTGCAGTAATACAATGCAACTTTGTTCCAAGTTATTAAACATAATCACCGCCTTGCATTACAAAAGCAAACAGAAAGACTCAAAACAAGACATCAAATCAGGAAAGTTGCAATAAAAAAATACAATTATCCACCCGCCAGTTAATGATAACCACCACCTTGCATAATAGAAATAAGCAACTTGGAATGTTGCAGTAATACTACGCAACTTTGTCAGCGATCGCTCTTCCCACCAGTTATAACCACCTTCTTGCCTGATAAAAATAAACAAAGACTCTAAATAAAGCACCAAGTCAAAGCCAAGTTGCCAGTTAATAATGATTCATTAATAACTGCCACCTTTGCATAGTGTAAATTAAGAGAAAGCCTCAGATTAGACCACAAAGTCCAAATCCCCAGTATGGGCAGAATATGCAACATAAATGTGATTTCTTCATTCGCCAGGTATTAATGATAACTGCTACTTTTCATCAAATAAATCAATATGATGATTACAAATAGCCAGGAAAGGTGCAACAACATGAAGTGATGGCACACGTGAATTGGGCCAAATTCTGCAGAACAGTGAAAGCTTTGAGGACTCGAACCCTGAACTCCAAAGGGAATAAGACTTCCACGAAAAAGGATCCTAAAACGAGGCGGGACAATACCACCACTTTAGTCCTATCAGAGTTCTGATTGTTGACGTTTTTATGGGTGCGGAGGATCCATCCTGAATCTCTGCAGGTTTCAAGTGTCCTGCGGTGAAAAGACTTTGAACTTGACCAAATGACCACGCGGATGGACGAGCAGGCAGGGAGTGAGAGAGTGAAGGGATAGATCATCTGTCGGAGAAACAAGTGCTCACACACACACACACACACACACACACTCACACACACACACACACACACACACACACACACACACGCTCACACCCATGCACACACTCTTGTATTTGTTACCTTCTTGAGACCTGAGAGAAAAATGCCTACCTCTTTAGGACCAGCCTTTCTAGATATATAAAGATGTGTATTTACAACATTAATAATATATACATACTATGCAAGTATAAACAATGCTTGTTGTGAAAAATGAGTTGGAATTTCACAAGACAAAAGGTCACAATTTCACAAGAAAAACTTGTGGCAGTATTATAATAAAAGTCGTCATTTTACTCAACGCAAGTCAAAAATTAACAAGAAAAACTGAGCATATGTGCAATATTATGATAAAAGTTGGAATTTTACTAGGGATGTCCGATTATATCGGCAGGCCGATATATGCGTTAAAATGTAATATCGGAAATTATCGGTATCGTTTTTTTTATTATCGGTATCGTTTTTTTTGTTGTTGTTTTTTTTTGTTTTGTTTTTTATTAAATCAACATAAAAAACACAAGATACACTTACAATTAGTGCACCAACCCAAAAAACCTCCCTCCCCCATTTACACTCATTCACACAAAAGGGTTGTTTCTTTCTGTTATTAATATTCTGCTTCCTACATTATATATCAATATATATCAATACAGTCTGCAAGGGATACAGTCCGTAAGCACACATGATTGTGCGTGCTGCTGCTCCACTAATAGTTAGTTAGTTTTACTCATTTTCATTCATTACTAGTTTCTATGTAACTGTTTTTATATTGTTTTACTTTCTTTTTTATTGAAGAAAATGTTTTTAATTTATTTATCTAATTTTTTTAAAAAGTACCTTATCTTCACCATACCTGGTTGTCCAAATTAGGCATAATGTGTTAATTCCACGACTGCATATATCGGTTGATATCGGTATCGGTTGATATCGGTATCGGTAATTAAAGAGTGGGACAATATCGGAATATCGGATATCGGAAAAAAGCCATTATCGGACATCCCTAAATTTTACTCAAAAACAGTCGCAATTTTACAAGAAAAGCTTAACATTATGGCAATTTTATGAAAAGAGTCGTAATTTTACTCGACAAGAGTCACACTTTTATAAGAAAACTTTCAAATGTGGGCAATATTATAATAATAATTGAGATTTCACTTGGCAAAATTATGACCAAAGTCATAATTTTACTCAAAAAATGTGTCACTATTTTACAAGACCGACAAACAAATTGGCAATATTGTGATAAAAGTCCGAATTTTATATGACGAATGTCACCATTTTGCAGTAAAAAGTAATCATTTTAAATTTGAAAAAGCACAAATTTTACGAGAAAATATCGCAATATTACAGAAACAGAAAGAATATGAGAAATTGTTCCCAATTTTAGGAGGAAAAAAATCGACACATTGTGAGAAAAAAACGGTCTTCCATTTGAATGTTAGACCAATTCGAGAAGCCGATATGAATGTATTGGTGTGGGCTGGTCTCCTGAAGGTTTAGTAAATCTTGATAATATTCCTATTCTGTCTTGATGGTCCTTCTTACTCTGCATATATGTCATCATTCTAAAGAACTTGGGATTGACCAGTGACTTTAATTCCCTGAGAGGGAATACTGGTCAGACGCACCTATCTATTATATGCAATGGTTTTCCGTATTGGGACCAAGATTTTAGTCCTTATTTGTTCACATCTCCTCATATGGAAGGTACTTTTCCGTGTTGATGTCTCAAGAAGGGTAGAAATACAAGAACACACACACACACACAAACCCACGTTCTTGTATTTGTTACCTTCTTGAGACCTCCGAAAAAAAATGCCTACTTTTGAGCAATGTTCACAGACTCTAGTATTTGTCTCTCTATTAGATGCAATGGTTTTCCGTATCGGGACCATGATTTTAGTCCTAACTTATTCACACCTCCTCATATGGAAGATACTTTTCCTTGTTGATGTCTCAAGAAGGGTAGAAATACAAGAACACACACACACACACACACACACACACAAACACGCATTCTTATATTTGTTACCTTTTTGAGACCTCTGGAAAAAGTGCCTACCTTTGGAGCAATGTTCACGGACTCTAGTATTTGGCTCTCTATTAGATGCAAGGGTTTTCCGTATCGGGACCATGATTTTAGTCCAAACTTGTTCACACCTCCTCATATGGAAGCTACTTTTCCTTGTTGATGTCTCAAGAAGGGTAGAAAATACAACACAAACACACACACACACACACACACACACACACACACACACACATTCTTGTATTTGTTACCTTTTTGAGACCTCTGGAAAAAATGCCTACCTTTGGAGCAATGTTCACGGACTCTACAATTTGGCTCTCTATTAGATGCAATTGTTTTCCGTATTGGGACCATGATTGATGTCCTAACTTGTTCACACCTCCTCATATGGACGCTACTTTTCCGTGTTGATGTCTCAAGAAGGGTAGAAATACAAGAACACACACACACACACAAACCCACGTTCGTGTATTTGTTACCTTCTTGAGACCTCCGAAAAAAATGCCTACCTTTGGAGCAATGTTCACAGACTCTAGTATTTGGCTCTCTATTAGATGCAATGGTTTTCCGTATCGGGACCATGATTTTAGTCCTAACTTGTTCACACCTCCTCATATGGAAGCTACTTTTCCTTGTTGATGTCTCAAGAAGGGTAGAAATACAAGAACACACACACACACACACAAACCCACGTTCTTGTATTTTTTACCTTCTTGAGACCTCCGAAAAAAATGCCTACCTTTGGAGCAATGTTCACGGACTCTAGTATTTGTCTCTCTATTAGATGCAATGGTTTTCTGTATTGGGACCATGACTTATGTCCTAACTTGTTCACACCTCCTCATATGGAAGCTACTTTTCCTTCTTCATGTCTCAAGAAGGCTAGGAATACAAGCACACACACACACACACACACATTCTTGTATTTGTGACCTTCTTGAGACCTCCGAAAAAAAAGCCTAACTTTGGAGCAATGTTCACGGACTCTAGTATTTGGCTCTCTATTAGATGCAATGGTTTTCCGTATTGGGACCATGATTTATGTCCTAACTTGTTCACACCTCCTCATATGGAAGCTACTTTTCCTTGTTGATGTTTCAAGAAGGGTAGAACTACAAGAACACACACACACACAAACACACATTCTTGTATTTGTTACCTTCTTGAGACCTCAGGAAAAAAATGCCTACCTTTGGAGCAATGTTCACAGACTCTAGTATTTGGCTCTCTATTAGTTGCGATGGTTTTCCGTATTGGGACCGTGATTTTAGTCCTTATTTGTTCACATCTCCTCATATGGAAGCTACTTTTCCTTGTTGATGTCTCAAGAAGGGTAGAAATACAAGAACAAGCACACACACACACATTCTTGTATTTGTGACCTTCTTGAGACCTCCGAAAAAAATGCCTACTTTTGGAGCAATGTTCACGGACTCTAGTATTTGGCTCTCTATTAGATGCAATGGTTTTTTGTATTGGGTTAATGATTTATGTCCTAACATGTTCACACCTCCTCATATGGAAGCTACTTTTCCTTGTTGATGTCTCAAGAAGGGTAGAAATACAAGAACAAGCACACAAACACACATTCTTGTATTTGTTACCTTCTTGAGACCTCAGGAAAAAAATGCCTACCTTTGGAGCAATGTTCACAGACTCTAGTATTTGGCTCTCTATTAGATGCAATGGTTTTTTGTATTGGGTTAATGATTTATGTCCTAACATGTTCACACCTCCTCATATGGAAGCTACTTTTCCTTGTTGATGTCTCAAGAAGGGTAGAAACACAAGAACACACACACACACACATTCTTGTATTTGTGACCTTCTTGAGACCTCCGAAAAAAATGCCTACCTTTGGAGCAATGTTCACGGACTCTAGTATTTGGCTCTCTATTAGATGCAATGGTTTTCTGTATTGGGACCATGACTTATGTCCTAACTTGTTCACACCTCCTCATATGGAAGCTACTTTTCCTTCTTCTTCCTGTCTCAAGAAGGCTAGAAATACAAGCACACACACACACACACACACACACACACACACACAAACACACATTCTTGTATTTGTTACCTTCTTGAGACCTCTGGGGGAAAAAATGCCTACCTTTGGAGCAATGTTCACGGACTCTAGTATTTGGCTCTCTATTAGATGCAATGGTTTTCTGTATTGGGACCATGACTTATGTCCTAACTTGTTCACACCTCCTCATATGGAAGCTACTTTTCCTTCTTCATGTCTCAAGAAGGCTAGAAATACAAGCACACACACACACACACACACACACATTCTTGTATTTGTGACCTTCTTGAGACCTCCGGAAAAAAATGCCTACTTTTGGAGCAATGTTCACGGACTCTAGTATTTGGCTCTCTATTAGATGCAATGGTTTTTTGTATTGGGTTAATGATTTATGTCCTAACATGTTCACACCTCCTCATATGGAAGCTACTTTTCCTTGTTGATGTCTCAAGAAGGGTAGGAATACAAGAACACACACACACACACACACACACACATTCTTGTATTTGTGACCTTCTTGAGACCTCCGAAAAAATGCCTACCTTTGGAGCAATGTTCACGGACTCTAGTATTTGGCTCTCTATTAGATGCAATGGTTTTCCGTATTGGGACCATGATTTATGTCCTAACTTGTTCACATCTCCTCATATGGAAGCTACTTTTCCTTGTTGATGTCTCAAGAAGTGCAGGAATACAACACACACACACACACACATTCTTGTATTTGTGACCTTCTTGAGACCTCCGAAAAAAATGCCTAACTTTGGAGCAATGTTCACGGACTCTAGTATTTGGCTCTCTATTAGATCCAATGGTTTTTGTATTGGGACCATGATTTATGTCCTAACTTGTTCACACCTCCTCATATGGAAGCTACTTTTCCTTGTTGATGTTTCAAGAAGGGTAGAACTACAAGAACACACACACACACACAAACACACATTCTTGTATTTGTTACCTTCTTGAGACCTCAGGAAAAAAATGCCTACCTTTGGAGCAATGTTCACAGACTCTAGTATTTGGCTCTCTATTAGATGCAATGTTTTCCCGTATTGGGACCATGATTTTAGTCCTTATTTGTTCACATCTCCTCATATGGAAGCTACTTTTCCTTGTTGATGTCTCAAGAAGGGTAGAAATACAAGAACACACACACACACACATTCTTGTATTTGTGACCTTCTTGAGACCTCCGAAAAAAATGCTTACCTTTGGAGCAATGTTCACGGACTCTAGTATTTGGCTCTCTATTAGATGCAATGGTTTTCCATATTGGGAACATGATTGATGTCCTAACTTGTTCACCCGGTCCTCATATGGACAGTACTTTTCCTTGTTGATGTCTCAAGAAGGGTAGAAAATACAACACACACACACCCACACACACCCACACACACACACACACACACACACAAACATTCTTGTATTTGTGACCTTCTTGAGACCTCCGAAAAAAATGCCTACCTTTGGAGCAATGTTCACGGACTCTAGTATTTGGCTCTCTATTAGATGCAATGGTTTTCCGTATTGAGACCATGATTGATGTCCTAACTTGTTCACACCTCCTCATATGGACGCTACTTTTCCTTCTTCATGTCTCAAGAAGGCTAGAAATACAAGCACACACACACACACACACACACACACACACACACACACACACACACACACACACACAAACACACATTCTTGTATTTGTTACCTTCTTGAGACCTCCGGAAAAAAAATGCCTACCTTTGGAGCAATGTTCACAGACTCTAGTATTTGGCTCTCTATTAGATGCAATGTTTTTCCGTATTGGGACCATGACTTATGTCCTAACTTGTTCACACCTCCTCATATGGAAGCTACTTTTCCTTCTTCTTCCTGACTAAAGAAGGCTAGAAATACAAGCACACACACACACACACACACACACACACACACACACACACACACACACACACACACACACACACACACACACACACACACACACACATTCTTGTATTTGTTACCTTCTTGAGACCTCCGGAAAAAAATGCCTACCTTTGTAGCAATGTTCACGGACTCTAGTATTTGGCTCTCTATTAGATGCAATGGTTTTCCGTATTGGGACGCTACTTTTCCTTGTTGATGTTTCAAGAAGGGTAGAAATACAACACACACACACACACACACACACACACACACACACACACACACACACACACACACACACACACACACACACACACACACACACACACACACACACACACACACACACACACAAACGTCAGCCCGAGGCGGACTTCTCTTCACACTCAGATAAATGAATCTGGCAAGGTTTTCTAATTGGGATTTTACTTTATTTTTCCACTGATTTGGCTCTCTGTGGTGGTTTGTAAAAAAAAAAAAAAAAAGCCTGAGGGCAGAGCAGTAAAATGTAAAGTTACGCATCAACAAGGGTGTGATTGTGGTTCTTTTCCCTGGGATGCAGAAGCATTAGAAAAAAGGGGTGACAAGGAGCCCCAACAAAAGGTCTCTGTGGACAGCAAAGTGACCCTGGCATATATAGAATAATGATATGTTTGGAAGTACGCACAGCCATTGTAAATCCATTCTGGCAAGGGGAGGAATTCACAGCTTTGGAAGTGAATGTCTCGCTGGCACCGGCCGCCAAAATGAGGTCAGGATGGCGCTCAGATCTTTTATTTGCTTTTTCCTCCGCACGCTAATTGCACCATTCTGGGGTCGGACTGACGAGCGCGGGTTTAGCCAGATTGAAGAAACAAACAAAGACGAGCGCGAGGACTGCGCAGCGTGTTTGCGCGCGAAGCGGTGCGTTCAAGTGCAAGCTGCGCCGTATCAACTTTCTGGCCCCCGCAGGTGCGCCTCGGATCCAGCTTCCCCTTCGGCCCCTGCTTTGTACACGTGTCAGCCATTATGGCAAATTACAAAATCCTGTGTAGGGGGGGGGGGGGGGGGGAACCCGCCGCCGCCGCACTCATTTTGTCATTTCCATTTGCAATAACCACAAGATTACTCCGGGAGAATCCTTAAAGCCGCCATGACTGATCTATGGAAACCACCATACAGTTTTGTGAGGCACTGCTACACTTTTCCCTTCCTAGACATTCATGGAAGCATCAGCATGGAGGAGTGAGCATGCACCGCGACACCAACCTAGCCTTGATTGGATGAATTGACCAATCAGAGTGTCATGTCCATGCAGTGTCCTCACAAACGTTGAGTACGCCCCTCACATTTTAGCAAGCGTTTTATTAAAGTACACCTTCTTAAGGGACGACACCAAACGGAGGAAACTTGGATGGCATTTAGAGTAGTCAGTGTACAGCGTGCATAGGAGTAAAGGAGTCAACACATTGTCTACAGCAGGGGTCACCAACCTTTTTGAAACCAAGAGCTACTTCTTGGGTAGTGATTAATGCGAAGGGCTACCAGTTTGATACACACTTAAATAAATTGCCAGAAATAGCCAATTTGCTCAATTTACCTTTAACTCTATGTTATTATTAATAATTAATGATATTTACACTCAATTGAGCGGTTTAAAAGAGGAGAAAACACGAAAAAAATGACAATTACATTTTGAAACATAGTTTATCTTCAATTTCGACTCTTTAAAATTCAAAATTCAACCGAAAAAAAGGAGACAAAAACAAGCTAATTCAAATCTTTTTGAAAAAATTTAAAAAAGAATTTATGGAACATCATTAGTAATTTTTCCTGATTAAGATTAATTTTAGAATTTTGATGACATGTTTTAAAAAGGTTAAAATCCAATCTACACTTTGTTAGAATATATAACAAATTGGACCAAGCTATATTTCTAACAAAGACAAATCATTATTTCTTCTAGATTTTCCAGAACAAAAATTTTAAAAGAAATTCAAAAGACTTTGAAATAAGATTTAAATTTGATTCTACAGATTTTCTAGATTTGCCAGAATAATTTTTTTCAATTTTAATCATAATAAGTTTGAATAAATATTTCACAGATATTCTTCGTCGAAAAAACAGAAGCTAAAATGAAGAATTAAATTAAAATGTATTTATTATTCTTTACAATAAAAAAAAAAAAATTACTTGAACATTGATTTAAATTGTCAGGAAAGAAGAGGAAGGAATTTAAAAGGTAAAAAGGTATATGTGTTTAAAAATCCTAAAATAATTTTTAAGGTTGTATTTTTTTCTCTAAAATTGTCTTTCGGAAAGTTATAAGAAGCAAAGTGAATTTATTTAAACAAATGAAGACCAAGTCTTTAAAATATTTTCTTGGATTTTCAAATTCTATTTGAGTTTTGTCTCTCTTAGAATTAAAAATGTCGGGCAAAGCGAGACCAGCTTGCTAGTAAATAAATAAAATTTAAAAAATAGAGGCAGCTCACTGGTAAGTGCTGCTATTTGAGCTATTTTTAGAACAGGCCAGCGGGCTACTCATCTGGTCCTTACGGGCTACCTGGTGCCCGCGGGCACCACGTTGGTGACCCCTGGTCTACAGAGTTGTTAGTAGACAGATAATTGTGTCTCGCCAATGCAGTCAATGGTGTTGATAGCTGCATGAGCACTGCCAGCACTGGGGAGCTGCGGTTCACTGAGGGGGGGAACTTACAAAACCCAAACCAGTGAAGTTGTGGAATTCTTTGAAGCTTTTCAGGTGGAATTCTTTCCCATTCTTGCTTGATGTACAACTTAAGTTGTTCAACAGTCCGGGGGTCTCCCTTGTGCTATTTTAGGCTTCACACATTTTCAATGGGAGACAGGTCTGGACTACAGGCAGGCCAGTCTAGTACCCGCACTCTTTTACTATGAAGCCACGCTGATGTAACACGTGGCTTGGCATTGTCTTGCTGAAATAAGCAGGGGCGTCCATGAAAAAGACTCCAAAACTCCAAAAGCTGTACGTACCTTTCAGCATTAATGGCGCCTTCACAGATGTGTAAGTTACCCATGTCTTGGGCACTAATACACCCCCATACCATCACACATGCTGGCTTTCGAACTTTGCACCCATAACAGTCCGGATGGTTCTCGTCCTCTTTGGTCCGGCAGACACGACGTCCACAGTTTCCTAAAACAATTTGAAATGTGGACTCGTCAGACCACAGAACACTTTTCCACTTTGCATCAGTCCATCTTGGATGAGCTCGGGCCCAGCGAAGCCGGCGGCGTTTCTGGGTGTTGTTGATAAATGGCTTTGGCTTTGCATAGTAGAGTTTTAACTTGCACTTACGGATGTAGCGACGAACTGTAGTTACTGACAGTGGTTTTCTGAAGTGTTCCTGAGCCCAGGTCTGCTTTATTTTCATGTATGTGGAGGGGGGCGTGGCCTGCGGGCCTGCCGCTGAACGGGGTGTGCCAGGACCGGCCTCGAAGACAGCGACAGGTGCGTAGATGACCCAGGTGGGCCTTGTTATCTAATCACCTGTCGCCTTTATTAGCAGCAACCGGGATGAGACACGTTGTTGTAGCTGGAGTGGGAACGAGAGAGACAAGACGCAGACAGACATTTTTGCTGGAAAGCAAAACACCTGCACGATTGTATTGACCTTACATGGTATTGTGTTTACTATCATCGATATACAAAATGTTTCAAAGTGGCCCCATTTTTAACATGCAAGCGAGGGCACGATGCCCTGATGTAACCATTGCTGCGGGGGACGTGGGACATTGCTGGGATAAATGGAGAATCATGTGCCTCTCAGGCCTTTCCATCAAAGGACATGGAAGACATCTACCTATTTGGAACGGTGATCGCGGGGCACCTGCTGATTGGGCTGGGCATTGCTCTGGTGTATCGTCAAAACTCGGAAGACGATGGCAGCCACTCGAGGAGCCCAACGGCTGTTCATCGCAATGGAAGGATTGGGTCGGGCTGTGGGAACACAGACTGGGGCGACTTCTGATTTGAATCGCAAAATGGATCTCATCTTGGAGAAGCTTGCTGAGAAGGAAGAATTGAATTGAATTTGAAAGATCCAGCACACGGACACACAGAGACTGCTCGAAGAAAAACAACATCTTAATCTACGATTTGACTCCCTCGAATGGCCTTGATGCTATCAGGAACAGGCTGTTCTGAAGAACTCCCCCGAGGACTCCTCAACGATGGACGCTTTTGACATTCCTTTTTTTCAATAACACCTGGTGTCGAACTTTGAGATCGGCCCCAGTCCACAAAAACATTTCAACATCTCACCCAAGTTAATTGGGCATACATGCACGCACACGCCCCTCCCCCAATCAACGCCTTCACCACTGCTTAATTCCTCCGGGGTTGTGGATGGCTGAGTAGCGCTTTATAGCGGCAGCCAGCCTCCAGGGCCCCAAATCCCCCCTCTCTGTTGCGAGTTGTTGTGATTACATGCATCATGTTTATGTGTGCCATGCTATGTGAGGTTTTTTCCTCGGCCTCAGTCTGGACCCGTCCTGAGGGTCCAGCCTTAGACTGATATTTTTTTTTACTCTTCCCCCTTTCCCAATGTCACCTTTTTCCCCACCTTTTTTTAAGGAGCGCTGTAAGTGGCTGATCCGTTGGCGGTCCCGTCTTGTCCCCTTGTAACGTATGTCTGCTCTTAGTGGGACTGTGCCGAAAATGACATTTCAGTTCTTACGTGTCTTGTACATGTTAAAGAATGGACAACAATAAAGCATCTTGAATCTTGAATTGAATCTTGAATCATTCCGGCTGCTGCTAATAAAGGCGACAGGGCCATCTACGCACCTGTCGCTGTCTTTGAGGCCGGTCCTGGCACACCTTGTTCCGCGGCAGGCCCGCAGGCCACGCCCCCCCTCCACAATGTACATTCTGGGTGTATCAGTCAGTAAAAAAAATTAAAATTCCAGTCCGTTTTAATGCGGTCTGTCATAAGGTTTTTAGCATCCAATCGGACATTATT
>NC_084755.1:3610251-3657751 GCF_033978785.1 Entelurus aequoreus
TCCTCCGCCGGGTGGCGGGTCTCTCCCTTAGAGATAGGGTGAGAAGCTCTGCCATCCGGGGGGAGCTCAAAGTAAAGCCACTGCTCCTCCACATCGAGAGGAGCCAGATGAGGTGGTTCGGGCATCTGCTCAGGATGCCACCCGAACGCCTCCCTAGGAAGGTGTTTAGGGCACGTCCGACCGGTAGGAGGCCACGGGGAAGACCCAGGACACGTTGGGAAGACTATGTCTCCCGGCTGGCCTGGGAACGCCTCGGGATCCCCCGGGAAGAGCTGGACGAAGTGGCTGGGGAGAGGGAAGTCTGGGCTTCCCTGCTTAGGCTGCTGCCCCCGCGACCCGACCTCGGATAATAGATGGATGGATGGAAGATCTGACGTTGAGTACTGCTTGTTTGAGATTAGCTAGAGTTGTCCTAGACATTGTGTTCTTCGAGGGAATGTGGATTTACATTTCTCTAATTGTCTAATCATTAAGAGTTGGACAATATCGGAATATCGGCAAAAAAGCCATTATCGGACATCCCTAGTTTGATTGTTTAGCCAAGACCTCAGGTAGCTGCTTTGTGGCACTTAGAAAGCTGCTTGTAACCATCTTGTTTATGTTTGTGTTAGATATGGCGCCGTCTCCAGGCAGAGGCGTATCTTCGACCTTGGAACTTGGCACAGTTGCTCTGTCCGTCTGAATCTTCGTGCTAACTTGTTTGTGATATTCAGTCACATGTGGCTGTGAGCGTGGCAAACATCTCTTCGTTAACTCGTCCACCACGGATACCAACGCTCCGACTTGGCTTGGGTTCAGCACCAAGTGGATTGCAGCTGTCTTTAAAGAGTCTTGGAAAAGACACGGTATCATTTAGATTTAGGCTGTGCGTAACAGTTTTTTCACTCTTTAATCTGGAGGTAAATGATGACGTCTAACCACTGGATTCCACTGGTAGAGTCTCAGGAAGTCCTTTTTTTGCTTTCCAGAGGAAAAATCCTTGATTTTAGCACACAAATGTCTTGTTTATAGATATATAGCAGTTTTCGCAGGCAGCCATTGTTTGAGTTAGTTTGAAAGTAAACTATTACTTCAGACCTTGCTTATGTACAGTTGATAAAGATGGTGACAGTTAGTTTTAACCCTGGAACAGACTATTACCTCTCACACCCTGTATTGAATAGGACTTATCCCAGTAAGTGGTGTGCCCGACTTGAGGACGTTTAAAGGCCTACTGAAATGATTTTTTTTTATTTAAACGGGGATAGCAGATCTATTCTATGTGTCATACTTGATCATTTCGCGATATTGCCATATTTTTGCTGAAAGGATTTAGTATAAAACAACGACGATAAAGATTGCAACTTTTGGTATCTGATAAAAAAAAGGCTTGCACCTACCGGAAGTAGCGTGACGTAGTCAATTGAACATATACGCAAAGTTCCCTATTGTTTACAATGATGGCCGCCAGAAGTGAGAGATATTCAGACCGATAAAGCGACGATTTCCCCATTAATTTGAGCGAGGATGAAAGATTTGTGGATGAGGAAAATGCAAGTGAAGGACTAGTGGGGAGTGGAAGCGATTCAGATAGGGAAGATGCTGTGAGAGCCGGGGGTGACCTGATATTCAGCTGGGAATGACTACAACAGTAAATAAACACAAGACATATATATACTCTATTAGCCACAACACAACCAGGCTTATATTTAATATGCCACAAATTAATCCCACATAAAAACACCTAGGTGTTTGTTATGCTAGCTACTATCTCAGGCTAGTTATAGCTCGAGCGGGTTATATGGACGGGATCCCGTATATATAACCCGCCAATACAATTCAAACACCTGCACAACACACACACTCACTCAGCCCAAAGAACCGTTCACCTAACCCAAGGTTCATAAAGCTTATATATTTAACCAAAGTTACGTACGTGACACGCACGTACGGGCAAGCAATCAAATGTTTGGAAGCGCGCGGGTGGGACCTGATATTCAGCTGGGAATGACTACAACAGTAAATAAACACAAGACATATATATACTCTATTAGCCACAACACAACCAGGCTTATATTTAATATGCCACAAATTAATCCCGTGTTTGTTATGCTAGCTCCTAGCTACTAGCTCGAGCTAGTTATAGCAAGCGATCAAATGTTTGGAAGCACAGCTACGTACTCACGGTATCGCGTCTGTGTATCCAAATCAAAGTCCTCCTGGTAAGAGTCTCTGTTGTCCGAGTTCTTCGATCTTGACTGCATCTTTCGGGAATGTAAACAATGAAACACAGACTGTGTTGTTTTGCTGACTTCCCTCGCAAAATACTCCGCTTCGCACCGACAACTTTCTTCTTTGCTTGCTCAGCTTCTTTCTCCATAATGCAATGAACATAATTGCAACAGATTCACTAACACAGATGTCCAGAATACTGTGGAATAATGACATGAAAACAGAGCTATTTCGTATTGGCTTCAATGGGGAAGCCATACCTCTGTTAAACTGGCTACATCACGCGCATACGTCATCATACACAGACGTTTTCAAGCGGAAGTGTGGCGGGAAATTTAAAATGTCACTTTATAAGTTAACCCGGCCGTATTGGCATGTGTTGCAATGTTAAGATTTCATCATTGATATATAAACTATCAGACTGCGTGGTCGCTAGTAGTGGCTTTCAGTAGGCCTTTAAAAGGTAGTCCACAAAGTGGCCGGGGACGTCATCTATCTCCAACCACTTCTTTTATACGGCCTATTGTGTGATGCCTGTAATTACTGGCACTATAAGACCGCAGCACTTTGCCTCACCACTCTCTGGACTTTCCCAAGTATTTGTCATTCCATCTTGTCACATCCACTGACCACTTCTCACCCTACTAAAAAAAAAAAAAACCTCCCTTGAGGAGTGGGGACTGAATAGTATCAACTGTCTGGTAATATCTTGCAGGCGATTGTGTGTGTGTGTGTGTGTGTGTGTGTGTGTGTGTGTGTGTGTGTGTGTGTGTGTGTGTGTGTGTGTGTGTGTGTGTGTGTGTGTGTGTGTGTGTGTGTGTGTGTGTGTTCTTGTATTTTTAGCCTTCTTGAGACATGAAAAAGGAAAAGTACCTTCCATATGAGGAGGTGTGACTTAAATCATGGTCCCAATAACATTGCATCGAATAGAGAATGTCTCATTAGCACCCCTGCTGGTGACTACTATCAAAATGAGGGTGGTCCCAAAAAGGAGGGATTTTTCAAATTGGCTGTGTCGGTTTTAAAAGTGCTCCCCCTTTGGTCAACATATGAAATAACAAGTGTGTGTAAGAAATTGAAATGCGCCCCCTTTGGCCAAAATTAATAAAATAAAATAAATATGTATATAGAGACGTACTGTAATAAGTTGAAGTAAAAAATGAAGATTAAAAACCAATTACAAACAAAAAATTCCAAATCAAAATAATTAACTAAAAGCAGTCTTTTTCTCACAATGTGTCGTCTTCTTTCTTTAAAAAATGGGAACAATTTCTCATATTCTTTCTGTTTCTGTAATATTGCAATATTTTCTCGGAAAATGATTACTTTTTAATGTAAAATTATTACTCTTTAATGCAAAAAGGTGACATTTGTCATATAAAATTCTGACTTTTACTACAATATTGCCAATTTTTTTGTTATTCTTGTAAAAGTCAATTTTTTTTTAGTAAAATGATGACTTTTGTCATAATTTTGCCAAGTAAAATCCCGATTATGATTATTATATTGCCAAAATTGTAAAGTTTTCTTATAAAATTGTGACTTTTGTCGAGTAAAATTACGACTCTTTTCATAAAATTGCCAAAATGTTAAGCTTTTCTTGTAAAATTGCGTCTGTTATTGAGTAAAATTCCAACTTTTATCATAATATTGCACAAATGTTCAGTTTTTCTTGTAAAATTTTGACTTGCGTTGAGTAAAATGACGACTTTTATAATAATACTGCCAAAATTCCAAGTTTTTCTTGTGAAATTGTGACCTTTTTCTTGTGAAATTCCAACTCGTTTTTCCCAACAAGCTTTTTTATATTTGCATAGTATGTATATATTATTAATGTTGTAAATACACATCTTTATATATCTAGAAAGGCTGGTCCTAAAGAGGTAGGCATTTTTCGGGGTCTCAAGAAGGTGTCAAATACAAGAATGTGTGTGTGTGTGTGTGTGTGTGTGTGTGTGTGTGTGTGTGTGTGTGTGTGTGTGTGTGTGTGTGTGTGTGTGTGTGCGTGTGTGTGTGTGTGTGTTCTTGTATTTCTAGCCTACTTGAGACACGAAGAAGGAAAAGTATCTTCCACATGAGGAGGTGTGAACAAGTGATGACATAAATCATGGTCCCAATAACATTGCATCTAATAGAGAATGTCTCATTAGCACCCCTGCTGGTGACTACTATCAAAATGAGGGTGGTCCCAAAAAGGAGGGATTTTTCACATTGACTGTGTGTCGCTTTTAAAAGTGCTCCCCCTCTGGTCAACATATGAAATAACAAGTGTGTGTGAGAAATTGAACTGCGCCTCCTTTGGCCAAAATGTATTTAAAAAATTAATAAATACGTATATAGAGACATACTGTAATAACTTGAAGTAAAAAATGAAGATTAAAAACCAGTTACAAACAAAAAATAAAAAATTAACTAAAAGCAGTCTTTTTCTCACAATGTGTCGACTTTTTTTTCTTATAAAATTGGGAACAATTTCTCATATTCTTTCTGTTTCTGTAATATTGCAATATTTTCTTGTAAAATTATGACTTTTTTAACGTCAAATTATTACTTTTTAATGCAAAATGGTGACATTTGTCATATACAACTCTGACTTTCATCACGATGTTGCCAATTTTTGTGTTGTTCTTGTAAAACAGTAAAAAAAATTTGAGTAAAATGACATCTGTCATAACTTTGCCAAGTAAAATTCCAATTATTATTATGATATTGCACAAATTTTAAAGTTTTCTTATAAAATTGTGTCTTTTTTTTTACGGGAACAATTTCTCATATTCTTTCTGTTTCTGTAATATTGCAATTTTTTTTTTTTTTTTTTCATGTAAAATTATGACTTTTTAATGCAAAATGGTAACATTTGTCATATAAAAATCTGACTTTTATCACAATTTTTTTGTTCTTGTAAAGTAGTGACATATTTTTGAGTAAAATGATGACTCTTGTCATAATTTTGCCGGGTAAAATTCCGATTATTATTATAATATTGCCAAAATTTTAAAGTTTTCTTATAAAATTGTGACTTTTGTCGAGTAAAATTACGACTCTTTTCATACAATTGCCAACATTTTAAGCTTTTCTTGTAAAATTGAGACTGTTATTGAGTAAAATTCCAACTTTTATCATAATATTGCACAAATGTTCAGTTTTTCTTGTAACATTTTGACTTGCGTTGAGTAAAATTATGACTTTTATTATAATACTGCCAAACTGCTAAGTTTTTCTTGTGAAATTCCAACTCATTTTTCCCAACAAGCTTTTTTATATTTGCATAGTATGTATATATTATTAATGTTGTAAATACACATCTTTATATATCTAGAAAGGCTGGTCCTAAAGAGGTAGGCATTTTTCGGGGTCTCAAGAAGGTGACAAATACAAGAATTACGTGTGTGTGCATATGTGTGTGTGTGTGTGTGTGTGTGTGTGTGTGTGTTCTTGTATTTCTAGCCTATTTGAGACACGAAGAAGGAAAAGTATCTTCCACATGAGGAGGTGTGAACAAGTGATGACATAAATCATGGTCCCAATAACATTGCATCTAATAGAGAATGTCTCATTAGCACCCCTGCTGGTGACATCTATCAAAATGAGGGTGGTCCCAAAAAGGAGGGATTTTTCACATTGGCTGTGTGTCGCTTTTAAAAGTGCTCCCCCTCTGGCCAACATATGAAATAACAAGTGTGTGTAAGAAATTGAAATGCGCCCCCTTTGGCCAAAATGTATTAAAAAAATAAATAAATACGTATATAGAGACATACTGTAATAACTTGAAGTAAATAATGAAGATTAAAAACCAGTTACAAACAAAAAATAAAAAATTAACTCAAAGCAGTCTTTTTCTCACAATGTGTCGACTTTTTTTTCTTATAAAATTGGGAACAATTTCTTTCTGTTTCTGTAATATTGCAATATTTTCTTGTAAAATTATGACTTTTTTAATGTCAAATTATTACTTTTTAATGCAAAATGGTGACATTTGTCATATACAACTCTGACTTTTATCACAATGTTGCCAATTTTTGTGTTGTTCTTGTAAAACAGTAAAAAAAAAATTGAGTAAAATGACATCTGTCATAACTTTGCCAAGTAAAATTCCAATTATTATTATGATATTGCACAAATTTTAAAGTTTTCTTATAAAATTGTGACTTTTTTTTACGGGAACAATTTCTCATATTCTTTCTGTTTCTGTAATATTGCAATATTATTTTTTTTTTTTATGTAAAATTATGACTTTTTAATGCAAAATGGTAACATTTGTCATATAAAAATCTGACTTTTATCACAATTTTTTTGTTCTTGTAAAGTAGTGACATATTTTTGAGTAAAATGATGACTCTTGTCATAATTTTGCCGGGTAAAATTCCGATTATTACTATAATATTGCCAAAATTTTAAAGTCTTCTTATAAAATTGTGACTTTTGTCGAGTAAAATTACGACTCCTTTCATACAATTGCCAACATTTTAAGCTTTTCTTGTAAAATTGCAACTGTTATTGAGTAAAATTCCAACTTTTATCATAACATTGCACAAATGTTCCGTTTTTCTTGTCAAATTTTGACTTGCGTTGAGTAAAATGACGACTTTTATTACAATACCGCCAAAATTCTATGTTTTTCTTGTGAAATTTTGACCTTTTTCCTGTGAAATTCCAACAAATTTTTCACAACAAGCTTTTTTACGAGGTAGGCACTTTTTAGAGGTCTCAAGAAGGTAAGAAATCCACGAGTGTGTGTGTGTGTGTGTGTGTGTGTGTGTGTGTGTGTGTGTGTGTGTGTGTGTGTGTGTGTGTGTGTGTGTGTGTGTGTGTGTGTGTGTGTGTGTGTGGGTGTGTGTGTGTGTGTGTGTGCGTGTGTCAAAGTGTTTCAGTCCGCAGAAACAGGAGATGAGATTCTACCCCGTGGGAATAGTCTGTATTTCAAAAGGAATGCGAAATTATGTTCGACTCAAAATGAGCAAACTATCAATTCGGGTGCTGACAGCGGTTTTTGGCCGAAGGCAACGGGAGTGTACCAAATATGTGACCCACCAACGGAGAGAGAAAGGGGGGAAGAAGAAAAAAAAGGTTGCTCGTGCTGTCGTTTGACATATGTATCAGTTGCATGGCCTTGTCCAATAATCTATCCAATCTAATCAAATCTATCAAAATGTTCATTTTGTTCTTGTTTTTCCTATGCAAAGTGCGAACATGTGAAACCTCTTTTCATACAGTGCATCCAGAAAGTACTTATACTGTAATATTGTACATGGTAATTAGTCATTTGTTATATATTGTATATACAGAAAAGGGAGAATGGACGCATTTTGGCTTAAAAAAGTAAAGATAAAGGTGAAGTTATAAAACTGAAACACCCTCAGGAAGAGGAGCTTTAAGACATGGCTATAAAGTAAGATTCCTACAAGTACCATTATCACTGGAGGACGAGGAGTAGCTAAACATGCTTCACTACACACCGTAGCTCAGGGCCGGCCCGTGGCATAGGCCGTATAGGCAAATGCTAAGGGTGCCGTCCATCAGGGGGCGCCACGCCAGTGCCACAAATGTTGGAGAAAAAAAAAAAAAGAAAAAAAAAAGTTGGTACTATTATTTCTAAATACAAAAAATAATCCCACGTTAATTAAAATGCAAAGTAAAGCCTATTTAATAGAAATATTATTTGTTACAACATTACGCCCCCCCTCACCCCGCACGGTGCGCCCCCTCCCTTCCCTCCCTTCAACACAAGATGTCAAAACGGCCAAAACTGTCAGGTGCCCAGGGAAGAAAAAAGAGAAGAGAAGAGGAGGAGAAACGAGAAAAAGACAGAGGTAGCAGGTAGGTAACGTTAGCCTACATGAAATTATTTGTCTGTTACAGAATGTGATAGTAACCTGGCTTTTTAGCATTAAGCTAATGTTACATGATTCGGCAATTGCTAATCAATAAATAGATAGTTCTGTTTTAACGTCGGGTTAATGTTGTGGAGGGGGCTAAATTGGTATGGAAAATAATAATGTAACGTTAGGTAATTACAGTACTCCCACCTTACATTCCTCAGGGACATTTGTATTCAATCTTTTAAGCAGGTGTTTTTTGTTTACATTGTTATTGCCTTCTGGTTAGCTAATGTTTGCCCTGCAGGTAATAGTCACTTTTCCACCCCTTCATATATTAGGTATAGTTGTAAGCCTAGTTGTTAAAGTGCACATCATTAATGTTAATTAAGCAATATCACATGAGAGGGAATGCTGTTTTTTTAATTTGAGCACTGCTGTGATTCGGTTAAAGATAATCATAACATAACATTCTCATATAATATGTTAATTTGCTTTCTTTAAGTAAAAAAAAAGGTCAAAGACAAAGCTATTCAGTTTCTTGTGAGTATATACACTTCACTGCCGATGTGGGGGGGGGCGCCACCTAAAATCTTGCCTAGGGCGACAGGTTGGTTAGGGCCAGGCCTGCCGTAGCTCACCGGCGTCACAATGTAAACAAACGCCATGGGTGGATCTGCACTAACATCCACTGTAATGATACCAAGTACAGTAGCGTATCTAGTCGATACTACTATGATTACGTCGATATTTTTTGGCATCACAGCATCTTCTTTTGTTTTTGTTTTTAATTAATATTATGTTTATAAACACAGGAAATATGTCCCTGGACACATGAGGACTTTGAATATGACCAATGTATGATCCTGTAACTACTTGGTATCGGATCGATACCTAAATGTGTGGTATCATCCAAAACTAATGTAAAGTATCAAAGAAGAGAAGAATAAGTGATTATTACATTTGAACAGAAGTGTAGATAGAACATGTTAAAAGAGAAAGTAAGCAGATATTAACAGTAAATGAACAAGTAGATTAATAATCCATTTTCTACCACTTGTCCTTAATAATCTTGACAAAATAATAGGTAGATAAATGACACAATATGTTACTACATATGTCAGCAGACTAAATTAGGAGCCTTCGTTTGTTTACTTACTACTAAAAGACAAGTTGTCTAGTATGTTCACTATTTTATTTAAGGACAAACTTGCAATAATTGTCATAACGGGGGGCTTACTGCGAGGTTTGTTCTCCCAGGATGCAAACTGACTTTTCCGGACAAGGCGTGAAGGTAGGAACATGATTTAATCTCGACTCTCAAATAGGTACAAACAAAAAGTTGCACAAGGCGAAGGCACAACTTAGCGCGGGAAACAAAAGCTAACACTTAGCATAAACTACGGACAGGGCAAAAACTCGCTAACTGTGGCATGAACAAACAAAACTTACTTGGCGAGGCATGAAGCAAGCAATCGCATGACACGAGCAATGACGCCAGGACCACTAACTGGCAAAGACAGGCTTAAATACTGGTCTCTTGATTAGAGCAGGTGCGTGTCCCGAACACATGAGGCAGGTGAAACTAATCAGTCGCCATGGAAACTAAAACAAACAAGGATGCACAAAAACAGGAACTACATGAAGTCTTAAATAGGGATGTCCGATAATATCGGTCGGCCGATTTTATCGGCCGATAAATGCTTTAAAATGGAATATCGGAAATTATCGGTATCGTTTTTTTTAATTATCGGTATCGGTTTTTTATTTTTTATTTTTTATTAAATCAACATAAAAAACTCAAGATAAATTGTAAGTGTATCTTGTGTTTTTATGTTGATTTAATAAAAAATAAAAAATAAAAAAATAAAATACAGATACCGATAATTAAAAAAATGATACCGATAATTTCCGATATTACATTTTAAAGCATTTATTGGCCGATAACATCCCTAAAAACCAACCCAAAAAACCTCCCTCGAACATTTGTTAATAATATTCTGGTTCCTACATTATATATCAATATATATCGATACAGTCTGCAAGGGATACAGTCCGTAAGCACACATGATTGTGCGTGCTGCTGCTCCACTAATAGTACTAACCTTTAACAGTTAATTTTACTCATTTTCATTCATTACTAGTTTCTATGTAACTGTTTTTATATTGTTTTACTTTCTTTTTTATTCAAGAAAATGTTTTTAATTTATTCATCTTATTTTATTTTATAATTTTTTTTAAAAAAGTACCTTATCATCACCATACCTGGTTGTCCAAATTAGGCATAATAATGTGTTAATTCTACGACTGTATATGTCGGTATCGGTTGATATCGGTATTGGTAATTAAGAGTTGGACAATATCGGATATCGGCAAAAAAGCCATTATCGGACATCGATAGTCTTAAATAGGGATGTCCGATAATGGCTTTTTGCCGATATCCGATATGCCGATATTGTCCAACTGTTTAATTACCGATACCGATATCAACCGATATATACAGTCGTGGAATTAACACATTATTATGCCTAATTTGGACAACCAGGTATGATGAAGATAAGGTACTTTTTAAAAAAATTAATCAAATAAAATAAGATAAATAAATTAAAAACATTTTCTTGAATAAAAAAGAAAGTAAAACAATATAAAAACAGTTACATAGAAACTAGTAATTAATGAAAATGAGTAAAATTAACTGTTAAAGGTTAGTACTATTAGTGGAGCAGCAGCACGCACAATCATGTGTGCTTACGGACTGTATCCCTTGCAGACTGTATTGATATATATTGATATATAATGTAGGAACCAGAATATTAATAACAGAAAGAAACAACCCTTTTGTGTGAATGAGTGTAAATGGGGGAGGGAGATTTTTTGGGTTAGTGCACTAATTGTAAGTGTATCTTGTGTTTTTTATGTGGATTTAATTAAAAAAAATTAAAAAAATTAAAAAAAAATTTTTTTAAACGATAATGATAATAAAAAAAACGATACCTATAATTTCCGATATTACATTTTAACGCATTTATCGGCCGATAATATCGGCAGACCGATATTATCGGATATCTCTAGTTTTTTTATTATCGGTATTGGGTTTTTTATTTTTTATTTTCTATTAAATTAACATAAAAAACACAAGATAAATTGTAAGTGTATCTTGTGTTTTTATGTTGATTTAATAAAAAAATAAAAAAATAATTAAAAAAATACCGATACCGATAATTAAAAAAACGATACCGATAATTTCCGATATTACATTTTAAAGCATTTATTGGCCGATAACATCCCTAAAAACCAGCCCAAAAAACCTCCCTCCCCCATTTACACTCATTCACACCAAAGGGTTGTTTCTTTCTGTTATTAATATTCTGCTTCCTACATTATATATCAATATATATCAATACAGTCTGCAAGGGATACAGTCCGTAAGCACACATGATTGTGCGTGCTGCTGCTCCACTAATAGTACTAACCTTTAACACTTAATTTGACTCATTTTCATTAATTACTAGTTTCTATGTAACTGTTTTTATATCGTTTTACTTTCTTTTTTATTCAAGAAAATGTTTTTAATTTATTTATCTTATTTTACTAATTTTTTTAAAAAGTACCTTATCTTCACCATACCTGGTTGTCCAAATTAGGCATAATAATGTGTTAATTCCACGACTGCATATATCGGTTGATATCTGTATCGGTTGATATCGGTATCGGTAAATAAAGAGTTGGACAATATCGGAATATCGGATATCGGCAAAAAGCCATTATCGGACATCCCTACTAAAAACCAACCCAAAAAACCTCCCTCGAACATTTGTCATTAATATTCTGGTTCCTACATTATATATCAATATATATCGATACAGTCTGCAAGGGATACAGTCCGTAAGCACACATGATTGTGCGTGCTGCTGCTCCACTAATAGTACTAACCTTTAACACTTAATTTGACTCATTTTCATTCATTACTAGTTTCTATGTAACTGTTTTTATATTGTTTTACTTTCTTTTTTATTCAAGAAAATGTTTTTAATTTATTCATCTTATTTTATTTTATAATTTTTTTAAAAAGGACCTTATCTTCACCATACCTGGTTGTCCAAATTAAGCATAATAATGTGTTAATTCCACGACTGTATATATCGGTATCGGTTGATATCGGTATTGGTAATTAAGAGTTGGACAATATTGGATATCGGCAAAAAAGCCATTATCGGACATCCATAGTCTTAAATAGGGATGTCCGATAATGGCTTTTTGCCGATATCCGATATGCCGATATTGTCCAACTCTTTAATTACCGATACCGATATCAACCGATACCGATATCAACCGATACCGATATCAACCGATATATACAGTCGTGGAATTAACACATTACTATGCCTAATTTGGACAACCAGGTATGGTGAAGATAAGGTACTTTTTAAAAAAATGAATCAAATAAAATAAGATAAATAAATTAAAAACATTTTCTTGAATAAAAAAGAAAGTAAAACAATATAAAAACAGTTACATAGAAACTAGTAATTAATGAAAATTTGTAAAATTAACTGTTAAAGGTTAGTATTATTAGTGGACCAGCAGCACGCACAATCATGTGTGCTTACGGACTGTATCCCTTGCAGACTGTATTGATATATATTGATATATAATGTAGGAAGCAGAATATTAATAACAGAAAGAAACAACCCTTTTGTGTGAATGAGTGTGAATGGGGGGGGGAGGTTTTTTGGGTTGGTGCACTAATTGTAAGTGTATCTTGTGTTTTTTATGTGGATTTAATTTAAAAAAAACAAAAAAAAAACAAAAAAAACGATACTGATAATAAAAAAAACCGATACCGATAATTTTCGATATTACATTTTAACGCATTTATCGGCCGATAATATCGGCAGACCGATAATATCGGCAGACCGATATTATCGGACATCTCTAGTCTTAAACTAACAGAAAATAACAAAAAACGTGATCCAGACCACAGATCATGACAATAATAAACAAATGTTTCATGTACCCTGAGATTTTTTGTTAAATAAAGCCAATAATGCCATTTTTTGTGGTGCCCTTTATTTAGAAAAGTACCAAAAAGTATCGAAATACATTTTGGTACCGGTACCAAAACATTGGTATCGGGACAACACTAGTATATTATATGTATAACGTATATTGTATGGCATTATCGCTGTATCGTGATACTATAGTTTTCCTGACTTACATTGCAATAACTTGGCCATACATTGATTGTTAAAAGCTGCACAGTAAAACATTGCAAAGTGTACACTAGCGTTAGTGGGAATGGTGGTGTTGGTAATGACTCATAAACATGCAGTAAGCAGAAATGTTGGCAGGATCTCATCCTAACACACCAGTGACTCCATCTATTATTTTATACGTGCTGTACATGTTGTATAAGTGAAGAATGGTAAAGCCAATGGGCCTTATCAGTCTTCCAGTGGGTGAAACTACCGAATGGTCCTACTTCTGTGTAGTAGTTTGCAGTAGAAAGACGATGTTGGCATTTAGCATGTGAGCCTCCACCCGTGAAGTGTTGGTGCTGCAACACAGAGAGAGTTTATGACCGCGGGCGATTATGAAAGCCTGCTGCAGGACTTTATTGCCGTTCTTGCAGTTAATGGCCCCCAGAAGGCGGCTGTAAGGGAAGCTCAGCGAGCAACCAGTGTTATTATTATTATTATTATTATTATATGTTGCATATCATAAAGGACTGTTGCTGCCAGGGAAGAAGCTGCTTCTGGAAAAATGGCCGTTCTGCAACAATGCAACAATGGACTCTATTTCCATGTATTCACTGTTTGACCCCCCCGACATCATCAGAAGTCTTTCATGCAGGGATATACAGTATTGATGCATTTCTTATATATAATCTTACAACATTCCATCCACCCATTTTCTACCGCTTGTCCTTCTCGAGGTTGCTTTTTTCATACATTTGTATTTTTTTTATCTCAAAGTTTGTTTTTGTATTTTTAAAAGGATTTTACGTGTAAAATTGTGCTGTTTTGAGCAAGCCAAGCACCAATTATATAGATTTCAATTCATTTCAATGGGCGGCATTTTTAAATAGAGAGACGCTGCTGATGGTGTGTTTGACGGAGAAGCAGCAGGAAGGAAATACTGTAGAAGTCCACTCTCCAAGGTAAATACTGTGCATAATTATTACTCTACTTCATAAACCTAATGTAGTTAATGGTAATATTCTATTGTTTTGGTTTTCATACAATATTTTTTTTATCTCAAAGTTTGTTTTTGTATTTTTAAAAGGATTTTACATGTAAAATTGTGCTGTTTTGAGCAAGTCAAGCACCAATGAAATAGATTTCAATTCATTTAAATGGGCGGCGGTATTTTTAAATAGAGAGACGCTGCTGATGGTGTGTTTGACGGAGAAGCAGCAGGAAGGAAATACTGTAGAAGTATATTTTTTCGTCTCAAAGTTTGTTTTTGTATTTTTAAAAGGATTTTACATGCACAATTGTGCTGTTTTGAGCAAGCCAAGCACCAATTAAATAGATTTCAATTCATTTCAATGGGCGGCGTTATTTTTAGAGACGCTGCTGATGGTGTGTTTGACGGAGAAGCAACAGGAAGGAAATACTGTAGAAGTCCACTCTCCGAGGTAAATACTGTGCATAATTATTACACTACTTCATAAACTTAATGTACTTAATGGTAATATTCTATTGTTTTGGTTTTCATACAATATTTTTTTTTATCTCAAAGTTTGTTTTTATGTTTTTAAAAGCATTTTACATGTAAAATTGTGCGGTTTTGAGCAAGCCAAGCACCAATTAAATAGATTTCAATTCATTTCAATGGGCGGCGTTATTTTTTAAATAGAGAGACGCTGCTGATGGTGTGTTTGACGGAGAGGCAGCAGGAAGGATATACTGTAGAAGTCCACTCTCCAAGGTAAATACTGTGTATAATTATTACACTACTTCATAAACCTAATGTAGTTAATGGTAATATTCTATTGTTTTGGTTTTCATACAATATTTTTTTTATCTTAAAGTTTGTTTTTGTATTTTTAAAAGCATTTTCCATAGACAATTGTGCTGTTTTGAGCAAGCCAAGCACCAATTAAATAGATTTCAATTCATTTCAATGGGCGGCGTTATTTTTAAATACAAGTGTCTTGAGTTAAGAGCTCCATCACAGAAACAATTAAGCTTGTAAATTAAGGAACTACTATGTTTGCATTTGTATCGAGATTTGCACTAAAATAAAGTTTCTTTAGAACGTTGAAAAGCAACTAACAAATCAGATAGCGATCAAAACAACACCTCTTTTTGCGCTTGGCAGCGTTAATGCGGATAATGTGTGATCCTCAGTCCTCATTGGTAGGTCCACATGCCTGCAAGGGGGATAGAAACAAGTCTTTAAGAGTGCTGACTGGCAGATCAAAGTGATATTTTGCCTTTTTGGCACACAGAAAAGAAAAAAAAGTATGCAACGCAGCAGCAAAGAGAAGTTTGTCTGTGCCAAAAGATTTAGTGACATGTGAGGGCAGGTGCTGATGTACAGCTGCGAGGATACTGTTGGCTCTGCTACTGAGCAAGTGGGTTACAGTCAGCACATGTGTGATGGTGTGAGTTGCACAGGAGGTGCCGAGGGGCATAAAGCTGTCAGGTGAGTGGAAATCCCCCTCCCTCACCCCACCTGCACAAGATGTGATCACACAATCTAACAACCACTGTACAGTATTTGTGTGCACGAGGTTGAATCTGGCTAATTAGCTTTCCTTTTGTGCTTGTTGACCTGCAGATCCTCCTACGCACCGATCACAATACTAACACTAATTGGCAGACAATTTAAATACTTTTTATTTGGAGGGATTTTGTGTTCTGTTTGTGCTCAAGGCAAGCTTGTTATGAGTTTACATATATATATATATATATATATATATATATATATATATATATATATATATATATATATATACTTTTCAATGAAGATAACTTTAAACTAGTCTTAACTTTAAAGAAATACACTCTATACATTGCTAATGTGGTAAATGACTATTCTAGCTGCAAATGTCTGGTTTTTGGTGCAATATCTACATAGGTGTATAGAGGCCCATTTCCAGCAACTGTCACTCCAGTGTTCTAATGGTACAATGTGTTTGCTCATTGGCTCAGAAGGCTAATTGACGATTAGAAAACCCTTGTGCAATCATGTTCACACATCTGAAAACAGTTGAGCTCGTTACAGAAGCTACAAAACTGACCTTCCTTTGAGCAGATTGAGTTTCTGGAGCATCACATTTGTGGGGTCAATTAAACGCTCAAAATGGCCAGAAAAAGAGAACTTTCATCTGAAACTCGACAGTCTATTCTTGTTCTTAGAAATGAAGGCTATTCCACAAAATTGTTTGGGTGACCCCAAACTTTTGAACGGTAGTGTGTGTGTATATATATATATATATATATATATATATATATATATATATATATATATATATATATATATTAGAGATGTCCGATAATATCGGTCTGCCGATATTATCGGCCGATAAATGCGTTAAAATGTAATATCGGAAATTATCGGTATCGTTTTTTTTATTATCAGTATCGTTTTGGTTTTTTTTTTTTTTTTAAATTAAATCCACATAAAAAACACAAGATACACTTACAATTAGTCCACCAACCCAAAAAACCTCCCTCACCCATTTACACTCATTCACACAAAAGGGTTGTTTCTTTCTGTTATTAATATTCTGGTTCCTACATTATATATCAATATATATCAATACAGTCTGCAAGGGATACAGTCCGTAAGCACACATGATTGTGCGTGCTGCTGGTCCACTAATAGTACTAACCTTTAACAGTTAATTTTACAAATTTTCATTAATTACTAGTTTCTATGTAACTGTTTTTATATTGTTTTACTTTCTTTTTTATTCAAGAAAATGTTTTTAATTTATTTATCTTATTTTATTTTGTTAATTTTTTTAAAAAGTACCTTATCTTCACCATACCTGGTTGTCCAAATTAGGCATAATAATGTGTTAATTCCACGACTGTATATATCGGTTGATATCGGTATCGGTTGATATCGGTATCGGTAATTAAAGATTTGGACAATATCGGCATATCGGATATCGGCAAAAAGCCATTATCGGACATCCCTAGTATATATACATATACATATACATCCCTAGTATATATACATATACATATATATATATATATATATATATATATATATATATATATATATATGTATATATATATATATATATATATATATATATAATATATATATATATATATATATATATATATATATATATATGTCTTAATTAGATTATCCCCAAAAAAAAAATAGTGCTCGATACCGTGGTAGAGCGTAATATGTATGTGTGGGAAAAAATCACAAGACTATTTCATCTCGATGAAGAGATGAAATAGTCTTGTGATTTTTTTCCCACACAATCATACATATATATATATATATATTTTATTTTATTTTTTTATTTTATTTTATTTTGTTTTTAATTTATTTATGTATATATATATATATATATATATATATATATATATATATATATATATATATATATATATATATATATATATATATATATATATATATATATATATATATATATATATATGTATGTTGGGGGAGGGCGGGGGGGTTGCGGGGGGTGTATATTGTAGCGTCCCGGAAGAGTTAGTGCTGCAAGGGGTTCTGGGTATTTGTTCTGTTGTGTTTATGTTGTGTTACGGTGCGGATGTTCTCCCGAAATGTGTTTGTCATTCTTGTTTGGTGTATGTTCACAGTGTGGCGCATATTTGTAACAGTGTTAAAGTTGTTTGTACGGCCACCGTCAGTGTGACCTGTATGGCCGTTGACCAAGTATGCGTGGCATTCGATTATGTGTGTGTAAAGCCGTGGATATTATGTGACTGACGCAAAGGCAAGTGCCTTTAAGGTTTATTGGCGCTCCGTACTTCTCCCTACGTCCGTGTACACAGCGGCGTTTTAAAGTCATAAATTGTACTTTTTTGATTCCGATAATTTTGAAACCGATACCGATAATTTCCGATATTACATTTTAAAGCAGGGGTCACCAACCTTTTTGAAACCAAGAGCTACTTCTTGGGTACTGATTAATGCGAAGGGCTACCAGTTTGATACACACTTAAATAAATTGCCAGAAATAGCCAATTTGCTCAATTTACCTTTAACTCTATGTTATTATTAATAATTAATGATATTTACACTTAAGTGAACGGTTTAAAAGAGGAGAAAACACGAAAAAAATGACAATTAAATTTTGAAACATAGTTTATCTTCAATTTCGACTCTCTAAAATTCAAAATTCAACCGAAAAAAAGAAGAGAAAAACTAGCTAACTCGAATCTTTTTGAAAAAATTTAAAACAATTATTTATGGAACATCATTACTAATTTTTCCTGATTAAGATTAATTTTATAATTTTGATGACATGTTTTAAAAAGGTTAAAATCCAATCTGCACTTTGTTAGAATATATAACAAATTGGACCAAGCTATATTTCTAACAAAGACAAATCATTATTTCTTCTAGATTTTCCAGAACAAAAATTTTAAAAGAAATTCAAAAGACTTTGAAATAAGATTTAAATTTGATTGTACAGATTTTCTAAATTTGCCAGAATAATTTTTTTGTAT
Source organism: Entelurus aequoreus (assembly GCF_033978785.1). NCBI lineage: Eukaryota > Metazoa > Chordata > Actinopteri > Syngnathiformes > Syngnathidae > Entelurus > Entelurus aequoreus. The sequence continues at coordinate 3,628,964 of NC_084755.1, forward strand.
TTTAATCATAATAGGTTTGAAGAAATATTTCACAAATATTCTTCGTCGAAAAAACAGAAGCTAAAATTAAGAATTAAATTAAAATGTATTTATTATTCTTTACAATAAAAAAAATAAATTTACTTGAACATTGATTTAAATTGTCAGGAAAGAAGAGGAAGGAAATTAAAAGGTAAATAGTAGGGATGTCCGATAATGGCTTTTTGCCGATATCCGATATTCCGATATTGTCCAACTCTTTAATTACCGATACCGATATCAACCGATACCGATATCAACCGATATATGCAGTCGTGGAATTAACACATTATTATGCCTAATTTGGACAACCAGGTATGGTGAATATAAGGTACTTTTTTAAAAAATAAATAAAATTAGATAACTAAATTAAAAACATTTTCTTGAATAAAAAAGAAAGTAAAACAATATAAAAACAGTTACATAGAAACTAGTAATTAATGAAAATGAGTAAAATTAACTGTTAAAGGTTAGTACTATTAGTGGACCAGCAGCACGCACAATCATGTGTGCTTACGGACTGTATCCCTTGCAGACTGTATTGATATATAATGATATATAATGTAGGAACCAGAATATTAATAACAGAAAGAAACAACCCTTTTGTGTGAATGAGTGTAAATGGGGGAGGGAGGTTTTTTGGGTTGGTGCACTAATTGTAAGTGTACCTTGTGTTTTTTATGTTGATTTAATAAAAAAAAAAATTAAAAAAAATAAAAATTAAAAAACGATACAGATAATAAAAAAACTGATACCGATAATTTCCGATATTACATTTTAACGCATTTATCGGCCGATAATATCGGCAGGCCAATATTATCGGACATCCCTAGTAAATAGGTATATGTGTTTAAAAATCCTAAAATCATTTTTAAGGTTGGATTTTTTTCTTTAAAATTGTCTTTCTGAAAGTTATAAGAAGCAAAGTAAAAAAAATTAATGAATTTATTTAAACAAGTGAAGACCAAGTCTTTAAAATATTTTCTTGGATTTTCAAATTCTATTTGAGTTTTGTCTCTCTTAGAATTAAAAATGTCGGGCAAAGCGAGACCAGCTTGCTAGTAAATAAATAAAATGTAAAAAATAGAGGCAGCTCACTGGTAAGTGCTGCTATTTGAGCTATTTTTAGAACAGGCCAGCGGGCTACTCATCTGGGGCCGTACTTATCAAGCTTTTTAGAATTACTCCTAAGAAGTCTGCTAAGAGTTGACTTAAGAGTAAATAAATTCTTCGCTGAAAGCTGCACTTAAAAGTTAGTTATCAAGCGTCTTACTCACACTTTCAGCGAAGTGTAGGACTGAATCTTAAGTGTCACACTCAGAGCTGAATTACGACATTACTATGTGCCGTAAACTGAATTTTAGGTGACGTCATTTCTGTGTCCATAGAAATGACCAATCACGGAAGGGAATCCGTTGTCTAAGAATAAAGAAATATCTTGGAAATATTTAAGTGGACAATGGGAGTGTATATTTTGACAATAAACTACAAAATAATACAAAACAAACTAGTCCCCGCCGGCACTCACGCTACCGCTCCCTCTCTTCTCTCGCCCACACACTCACTGATGTCACTCACCTCACGGCCACACACATACGCTACTGTCATAACATTTTCTTTCCAATTCATTAATTAGGCAACTAATTTGAAACTGGTGTGGGTGGCTCTATATATACTAGCCCACTGCAGCCACATGCAGAAATCAACAAGGAATCGAAAAGTATTAAATCTGTGACAAAAATAATATCCGCTCTGTCTAAACGATACCGTTTGATCAGCTGCTCGTCATCAAAAAAAACAAAAACATTGTTCCGTTCCCTGAACGTTCGCGCACGTCTCTCTGGCCTCAGTGCCATCCCCTGCTGGCAACTCCTAACCACTTAAGACACCTCTGAAGGTCTCTTAAATATCGTGGAGAGTAGGAGTGATTCTTAGACTTAAGAACGTTGATAAAAAGCTTTTATTCTTAAGTTTGAGAGTAGGACTAAATTTCGCAAATTCTCAGGACTTAAGTGTAAAATGGCACTCTAAGAAGCTTGATAAGTACGGCCCCTGGTCCTTACGGGCTACCTGGTGCCCGCGGGCACCGCGTTGGTGACCCCTGTTTTAAAGCATTTATCGGCCGTCCGATATTATCGGACATCCCTAGCTGTAACACAACAAAACGTGGGCAAAGTCAAGCACTGTAAGTAGTTCAGTACCACAACAAGACGGCAACTCCTAAAGCAGGAATGTGTTCAGGGGTTCAGTAATAGAAAAGTTATCTTACACAAACAAATATCATTCTGAATTTCACATCGTCCTTTAGCAGTTCAGCTCAACATTTTCCAACATTCACACGCCTGCAAATGTTTACTTCCAAAAAAGAAGTCAGCCACCAAACATGAATGGCCAAGCCAACATGTTTAAGTGGCCATCTGTTGCAAGCAAACACAAGATATTTAGGGCTAATTCGCAAAAAAAACACACCCTTTGACTTGCTTTTTTCCCCCCCCTCCCAACCAAAACCCGAGTGGTAGGTATGTGCCTCATCTCATGTGGCGTGCACACCAGGGGGGGCATGACTGCCCAAGATGAGAGAGGATGAGCAAATTGCAGGGTTGGCGAGGTGGGTGGCTGGAGTTTGGACAGGGTTTGTGGGAGGACAGTGTGTGTCACAACACACCCGGTTGTTTGGCCCGTGCAAGTGTGGGGAATAAATGTTGATGAACTGTGAAGAATGGTTATTTAGGGGGAAGCAGTAGCGTACATGGAAGGAGAACAGAGCTTTTGGTTCGGGGGCCGCAAGACGCTCGGTTCAAGGACCCACAGGAGACCAGAAATGGAAACTCCTGGTCTTAGGAAATATGTATCGTACGTTACATTATGAACCCAATATGTTTGTGTTTAACTAACTTAAATACAACTGTGCTGTACGGGAGTACCGACAAAATATATTGAGTGAATCCAACACTTACTGATATAATACATATAGTACAGGCCAAAAGTTTGGACACACCTTCTCCTCATTCAATGTGTTTTATCTATTTTCATGACTATTTACATTGTAGATTGTCACATCAAAACTATGAATGAACACATGTGGAGTTATGTACTCAACCATTAATTTTCTACCGCTTGTCCCTTTTGGGATCGTGGGGGGTGCTGGAGCCTATGTCATACTTGCCAACCTTGAGACCTCCAATATCGGGAGGTGGGGGAGGGGGTGTTTGGGGGCGGGGGGCGTGGTTGGGGGCGTGGTTATTTACAGCTAGAATTCACCAACTCGAGTATTTCATATATATTTCATATATATATATATATTAGAGATGTCCGATAATATCGGCCTGCCGATATTATCGGCCGATATATGCGTTAAAATGTAATATCGGAAATTATCGGCATCGTTTTTTTTATTATCGGTATCGTTTTTTTTTTGTTATTTTTTTTTTGTTTTTGTTTTTTTTATTAAATCAACATAAAAAACACAAGACACACTTACAATTAGTGCACCAACCCAAAAAAAACCTCCCTCCCCCATTCACACTCATTCACACAAAAGGGTTGTTTCTTTCTGTTATTAATATTCTGGTTCCTACATTATATATCAATATATATCAATACAGTCTGCAAGGGATACAGTCCGTAAGCACACATGATTGTGCGTGCTGCTGCTCCACTAATAGTACTAACCTTTAACAGTTAATTTTACTCATTTTCATTCATTACTAGTTTCTATGTAACTGTTTTTATATTGTTTTACTTTCTTTTTTATTCAAGAAAATGTTTTTAATTTAGTTATCTTATTTTATTATTATTTTTAAAAAGTACCTTATCTTCACCATACCTGGTTGTCCAAATTAGGCATAATAATGTGTTAATTCCACGACTGCATATATCGGTTGATATCGGTATCGGTTGATATCGGTATCGGTAATTAAAGAGTTGGACAATATCGGAATATCGGATATCGGCAAAAAGCCATTATCGGACATCCCTAATGTATACATATATATATATATATATAAATATATACTGTATATATATATATATATATATATATATATATATATATATATATATATATATATATATATATATATGTGTATGTATATGTATATATATGTATGTATACATATATATATATATATATATATATATATATATATATATAAATATATATATATATGTATATACATTAGGTAAAAAAAAACACACAGAAGCTATTTCATCCCGACAAGGCTGTTTCGCAGGTTTCTCTGCTCTTTAGGGGATTTTATTTTATATATATATATATATACACATATATATATATATATATATATATATATATATATATATATATATATATATATATATATATATATATATATATATATATATATATATATATATATATATATATATGCACACACGTTAGGTCAGGAAAAACACAGAGGCTATATCATCCCTATAAGGCTGTTTCGCAGGTTTCTCTGCTCTTATACAGTGCTCAATACCGGGGTAGAGTGGAATGTATATATCCCTGAAGAGCAGGGAAACCTGCAAAACAGGCTTGTAGGGATAAAATAGCCTCTGTGTTTTTTTTATTCAAGAAAATGTTTTTAATTTATTTATCTTATTTTACTAATTTTTTTAAAAAGTACGTTATCTTCACCATACCTGGTTGTCCAAATTAGGCATAATAATGTGTTAATTCCACGACTGTATATATCGGTTGATATCGGTATCGGTAATTAAAGAGTTGGACAATATCGGAATATCGGATATCGGCAAAAAGCCATTATCGGACATCCCTAATATATATATATATATATATATATATATATATATATATATATATATATATATATATATATATATATATATATATATATATATATATATATATATATATATATATATATATATGAAATACTTGACTTTCAGTGAATTCTAGCTATATTTATATATTTTTTATTTTATTTTATTTACATAGAAAAAAATAAAAATACTTGAATTTCAGTGTTCCAGTGGCTATCCATTAGATGGCAGTATTGTCCTATTTAACGTCTCCGTTCATGATGAGTATATCATTTTGGCCGCCATGTCTGTAATTTCCTCGTTCTTCTGCTTCGTCTCCTTGTTGTGTGCGCAGTTGTGCACTCTATAAAAGCCCTGGATGTTATGACGTCGTTGGGCAGGCAAGCTGTTTATTTTGTGGGAAAGCAGACGCGAGAACAGGCTGTCCCCACTCAGTCTCAGGTCCGCATTGAGCTGGAGGGGGCGTGGCCTCCAGCTCCGGCTGAATACCGGGAGTTTGTCGGGAGAAAATCTCTGCCGGGAGGTTGTCGGGAGAGGCGCTGAATATCGGGATTCTCCCGCTAAAAACGGGAGGGTTGGCAAGTATGGCCTATCTCAGCTGCATTCGGGCAGAAGGCGGGGTACACCCTGGACAAGTCGCCACCTCATCACAGGGCCAACACAGATGGACAACATTCACACTCACATTCACACACTAGGGACAATTTAGTGTTGCCAATCAACCTATCCCCAGGTGCATGTCTTTGGAGGTGGGAGGAGCCTATCCCCAGGTGCATGTCTTTGGAGGTGGGAGGAGCCTATCCCCAGGTGCATGACTTTGGAGGTGGGAGGGGCCTACCCTCAGGTGCATGTCTTTGTAGGTGGGAGGAGCCTATCCCCAGGTGCATGACTTTGGAGGTGGGAGGAGCCTATCCCCAGGTGCATGACTTTGGAGGTGGGACAACCAAAAAAGGTGAAATAACTGAAAACATGTTTTATATTCTAGTTTCTTCAAAATAGCCACCCTTTGCTCTGATTACTGCTTTGCACACTCTTGGCATTCTCTCCATGAGCTTAATTTGGTAACAGTAGAACACTGTAACAGTGAAACACCATTTCAGGTGACTACCTCTTGAAGCTCATGGAGAGAATGCCAAGAGCCTTTAAATAGACCCCCCTTTTTAGACCAGTTGATCTGCCGTTGGCAGGGAGGGGGGGGGGGGGGCACAGGTCCGGTGGCCATGGATGAAGTGCTGGCTGTCCAGAGTCGGGACCCTGGGTGGACCGCTCGCCTGTGCATCGGTTGGGGACATCTCTGCGCTGCTGACCTGTCGGGATGGTCTCCTGCTGGCCTCACTATGGACTGGACTCTCACTATTATGTTAGATCCACTATGGACTGGACTCTCACACTATTATGTTAGATCCACTATGGACTGGACTCTCACACTATTATGTTAGATCCACTATGGACTGGACTCTCACTATTATGTTAGATCCACTATGGACTGGACTCTCACACTATTATGTTAGATCCACTATGGACTGGACTCTCACTATTATGTTGGATCCACTATGGACTGGACTCTCACTATTATGTTAGATCCACTATGGACTGGACTCTCACTATTATGTTAGATCCACTATGGACTGGACTCTCACACTATTATGCTAGATACACTATGGACTGGACTCTCACTATTATGTTAGATCCACTATGGACTGGACTCTTACACTATTATGTTAGATCCACTGTGGACTGAACTCTCACACTATTATGTTAGATCCACTATGGACTGGACTCTCACACTATTATGTTAGATCCACTATGGACTGAACTCTCACACTATTATGTTAGATCCACTATGGACTGGACTCTCACACTATTATGTTAAATCCACTATGGACTGGACTCTCACACTATTATGTTAGATCCACTATGGACTGGACTCTCACACTATTATGTTAGATCCACTATGGACTGGACTCTCACACTATTAACTAGATCCACTATGGACTGGACTCTCACTATTATGTTAGATCCACTATGGACTGGACTCTCACACTATTATGTTAGATCCACTATGGACTGGACTCTCACACTATTAACTAGATCCACTATGGACTGGACTCTCACTATTATGTTAGATCCACTATGGACTGGACTCTCACACTATTATGTTAGATCCACTATGGACTGGACTCTCACTATTATGTTAGATCCACTATGGACTGGACTCTCACACTATTATGTTAGATCCACTATGGACTGGACTCTCACACTATTAACTAGATCCACTATGGACTGGACTCTCACTATTATGTTAGATCCACTATGGACTGGACTCTCACACTATTATGTTAGATCCACTATGGACTGGACTCTCACACTATTAACTAGATCCACTATGGACTGGACTCTCACTATTATGTTAGATCCACTATGGACTGGACTCTCACTATTATGTTAGATCCACTACGGACTGGACTCTCACACTATTATGTTAGATCCACTATGGACTGGACTCTCACACTATTATGTTAGATCCACTATGGACTGGACTCTCACACTATTATGTTAGATCCACTATGGACTGGACTCTCACACTATTATGTTAGATCCACTATGGACTGGACTCTCACAATATTATGTTAGATCCACTATGGACTGGACTCTCACACTATTATGTTAGATCCACTATGGACTGAACTCTCACACTATTATGTTAGATCCACTATGGACTGGACTCTCACACTATTATGTTAGATCCACTATGGACTGGACTCTCACACTATTATGTTAGATCCACTATGGACTGGACTCTCACACTATTATGCTAGATCCACTACGGACTGGACTCTCACACTATTATGTTAGATCCACTATGGACTGGACTCTCACACTATTATGTTAGATCCACTATGGACTGGACTTTCACACTATTATGTTAGATCCACTATGGACTGGACTCCCACTATTATGTTAGATCCACTATGGACTGGACTCTCACTATTATGTTAGATCCACTATGGACTGGACTCTCACTATTATGTTAGATCCACTATGGACTGGACTCTCACTATTATGTTAGATCCACTATGGACTGGACTCTCACTATTATGTTAGATCCACTATGGACTGGACTCTCACTATTATGTTAGATCCACTATGGACTGGACTTTCACTATTATGCTAGATCCACTATGGACTGGACTCTCACACTATTATGTTAGATCCACTATGGACTGGACTCTCACACTATTATGTTAGATCCACTATGGACTGGACTCTCACACTATTATGTTAGATCCACTATGGACTGGACTCTCACACTATTATGCTAGATCCACTATGGACTGGACTCTCACACTATTATGTTAGATCCACTATGGACTGGACTCTCACACTATTATGTTAGATCCACTATGGACTGGACTCTCACACTATTATGTTAGATCCACTATGGACTGGACTCTCACACTATTATGCTAGATCCACTATGGACTGGACTCTCACACTATTATGTTAGACCCACTATGGACTGGACTCTCACTATTATGTTAGATCCACTATGGACTGGACTTTCACAATATTATGTTAGATCCACTATGGACTGGACTCTCACTATTATGTTAGATCCACTATGGACTCTCACACTATTATGTTAGATCCACTATGGACTGGACTCTCACACTATTATGTTAGATCCACTATGGACTGGACTCTCTCTATTATGTTAGATCCACTATGGACTGGACTTTCACAATATTATGCTAGACCCACTCGACGTCCATTGCACCGGTCTCCCCTAAAGGGGGGGTCACCCACATCTGCGGTCCTCTCCAAGGTTTCTCATTGTCATCCCACTGGGTTGAGTTTTTCCTTGCTCTGATGTGGGATCTGAACCGAGGATGTCGTTGTGGCTTGTGCAGCCCTTTGAGACACTTGCAATTTAGGGCTATATAAATAAACATTGATTGGTATTCAGTTATAAACATTCATTCACTTTCTTCTTTCCTTCATGGATCTAAACTTTGCCGCTGCCGGTATTGTTTTCTATATTTTTATTGTAATTTTTTCCGAATGTGTTTGTTCTATTTTTGGCCAAAGTAAGACAAAGAGAACAATCTGAAGTTGCCTTCATTTTGTAGTTTTAATGCCATGATTTTAATAGTCCGGCCCGCGTGTGCACACATTTTCCTCCTTTTTGTCTTTCTTCTCACTTCTTCCAACAAAGAGTATAACCAAACTTCCCTTGAGGGATCGTTCTTCTTACCGGTGTCAGACTTTTTTTTTTTTTTTTTAAAAGCACATAGGAGTACTTTTCTTTCTGGATTATCTATCCCCCTCACCTACGAGGCCCCCCACCAAAAAAAAAAAAAACCCCTTGTGTAGTCTGTGATCCGTGCAGGATAAAAGGGAGCATGTGGGGCCCACAAGCGGCCACTTTTGTCCTGCCCTGACAACAAGAGCCCATCTCCCTGATCCACCTGAACAATAGCAGCACACCACACCTCACTTTGAAGCGCTCATACAGGTGGACCCGTGCGGCTGTGTTGGAGGTGATGTGCTCCGATGAGGGGGGAGATAGTGGGGGATGTTTACTAACATCATCCGTGTTCACAAAGGCTTTGCCTTCTGCCATTGAAGCCTCCGGAGGTCAGGAGCAGAAATGTGATCATGAGATTAAAAAAAAAGTGACAATAAGGTGGTTGCAAAGTGCACTGCAAAAACTGCAATCTAAGTAAGATGAAATATCTCAAATAAGGGTGATATTTGCTTATTTTCTGTCTGATAAGATCATGCTTCTCACTAAGCAGATTTTATGTTAGAGTGTTTTACTTGTTTTAAGTGTTTTGCTCCTAAATGATGTCAGTAAGATATTACAGCTTGTTGCTGAGATGTTATGACCTATATTGAGTCAAACATGCTTGAAACTAGAATATCAACTGTTGCAAAGCTGTGTCATCAACACTCACAAGTAGAGATGTCCGATAATATCGGCCGATATATGCGTTAAAATGTAATATCGGAAATTATCGGTATCAGGTTTTTTTATTATCGGTATCTTTTTTTTAATTAAATCAACATAAAAAACACAAGATACACTTACAATTAGTACACCAACCCAAAAAACCTCCCTCCCCCATTTACACTCATTCACACAAAAAGGTTGTTTCTTTCTGTTATTAATATTCTGCTTCCTACATTATATATCAATATATATCAATACAGTCTGCAAGGGATACAGTCCGTAAGCACACATGGTTGTGCGTGCTGCTGGTCCACTAATAGTACTAACCTTTAACAGTTAATTTTACTAATTTTCATTCATTACTAGTTTCTATGTAACTGTTTTTATATTGTTGTACTTTCTTTTTTATTCAAGAAAATGTTTTTAATTTATTTATCTTATTTTACAAAAAATTTTTAAAAGTACCTTATCTTCACCATACCTGGTTGTCCAAATTAGGCATAATAATGTGTTAATTCCACGACTGCATATGTCGGTTGATATCGGTATCGGTAATTAAAGAGTTGGACAATATCGGAATATCGGCAAAAAGCCATTATCGGACATCACTACCGATAATGCCTTTTTTTACCGATATCCTATATTCCGATATTGTCTAACTCTTAATTACCGATACCGATATATACAGTGGTGGAATTAACACATTTGTATGCCTAATTTTGTTGTGATGCCCCGCTGGATGCATTAAACAATGTAACAAGGTTTTCCAAAATAAATCAACTCAAGTTATGGAAAAAAAATGCCAACATGGCACTGCCATATTTATTATTGAACTCACAAAGTGCATTATTTTTTTTAACATGCCTCAAAACAATAACAGTGCAATACTTGTTCATAACATGGTCACTACTGCCTAGTTTCTCTTGTTATATTCTTATTTTACTGTTATATTTTTATTCTCATTGTTGCGGGGGTGGGTGTATATTGTAGCGTCCCGGAAGAGTTAGTACTGCAAGGGATTCTGGGTATTTGTTCTGTTGTGTTACGGTGCGGATGTTCTCCCGAAATGTCTTTGTCATTCTTGTTTGGTGTGGGTTCACAGTGTGGCGTCATATTTGTTCATCAAACACTTATTTGGAACATCCCACAGGTGAACAGGCAAATTGGGAACAGGTGGGTGCCATGATTGGGTATAAAAGCAGCTTCCATGAAATGCTCAGTCATTCACAAACAAGGATGGGGCGAGGGTCACCACTTTGTCAACAAATGCGTGAGCAAATTGTCCAACAGTTTAAGAACAACATTTCTCAACCAGCTATTGCAAGGAATTTAGGGATTTCACCATCTACGCTCCGTAATATCATCAAAAGGTTCAGAGAATCTGGAGAAATCCCTGCACGTAAGCAGCTAAGCCCGTGACCTTCCATCCCTCAGGCTGTACTGCATCAACAAGCGACATCAGTGTGTAAAGGATATCACCACATGGGCTCAGGAACACTTCAGAAACCCACTGTCAGTAACTACAGTCCGTCGCTACAACTGTAAGTGCAAGTTAAAACTCTACTATGCAAAGGGAAAGCCATTTATCAACAACACCCAGAAACGCCGCCGGCTTCGCTGGGCCCGAGCTCATCTAAGATGGACTGATGCAAAGTGGAAAAGTGTTCCGTGTTCCATTTCAAATTGTTTTTGGAAACAATTTTGGAAGGTAAGGGGGCTACTCATTTTGCAATGCAGTCTGCTGAAAATGATGGAAAACGCCACTCTACAAAGCAACTGGAATTGCCACAAAACACATTTTAAGTTATTCTACACTTTACTGCCATCTGGCGGCTAAGGTAGATGGTGCACCCCTCCACCCCCACTCCCATTCCTTCACGTTGCATGTGTCAGGTAAAATATTGGTACTTTAACTTTTAACTTTAAGAGTACTCTACTGCTTGTTCTATGGTTATCGTCACACTTTTTCTATTTACCACTAGATCTCTGCTTGATTAACAGTGGACAATCTGCACAGTCCAGCCCTGCACGGGACACATTCCCGCTGAATGAGTTATTTGAGCAGCGCTAGCCAATGAGCTAACAGCCAGTTTTGTTTGGACTTTTGAGGCTTGTTTTGTCAGAAGATTGCGGTCGAACTCCAAGTTTCAGGGCGTTTTCTTTGCCACACTCGTCATCGTTTTGCACTGAGAGCTTCTGCCTTCTTTTCCGAGCATGTGTTTCCCTGTCAGAGACGCAAGAACGGTTTTCCTTTGATCCGAAGCAGAAATCGCGTCTCGTTAAAGCCTCATTTATCTTTTTCTTCATTACGCACAGACAGGACACATATGGAGGGCATTTTCACCAGAGTCTTCATATAGGAGCTTTCCTGCTTTAATCCTCACAATCAGCTTCTGTTAGGCAGAGCCCACAAGGCGGTTTGAGTTCATGTGGCGTACGGACACGTTTGTTCCCGCACTGCAATAAGTCAGTGTTCAAAAACAAGAAAAAAAAAATACAAAAATTGTTTTATTTTTTATTTGAACTAAGCAAAATTATCTGCCAGTAGAACAAGAAAATTTGGCTTGTCAAGACTTTCCAAAACAAGTCAAATTAGCTAACCTCAATGAACCCCAAAATACCTTAAAATAAGTATATTCTCACTAATAACAAGTGCACTTTTCTTGGTAGAAGAAAAAAATGAGACCTTTTTGCTCAATATGTTGAAAAGTATTCTTAAATGAAGTAAATGCTAGTGCCATTATCTTGACATAATGATATGCACTCGGCATTACATTTACTTATACTAAAAACTAATTTATTGTTCTTAAAGGCCTACTGAAATGATTTTTTTTAATTTGAACGGGGATAGCAGATCCATTCTATGTGTCATACTTGATAATTTCGCGATATTGCCATATTTTTGCTGAAGGGATTTAGTAGAGAACATCGACGATAAAGTTCGCTACTTTTGGTCGGTGATAAAAAAAAAGCCTTGCCTGTACCGGAAGTAGCGTGACGTCACAAGTTGAAAGGCTCCTCACATTTCCCCATTGTTTACACCGGACCGAGAAAGCTACGATTACCCCATTAATTACAGCCAGGATGAAAGATTTGTGGATGAGGAACGTGAGAGTGAAGGACTAGAGTTTAGTGCAGGACGCATCTTTTTTCGCTCTGACCGTAACTTAGGTACAAGCTGGCTCATTGGATTCCACACTTTCTCCTTTTTCTATTGTGGATCATGGATTTGTATTTTAAACCACCTCGGATACTATATCCTCTTGAAAATGAGAGTCGAGAACGCGAAATGGACATTCACAGTGACTTTTATCTCCACGACAATACATCGGCGAAGCTCTTTAACTACGGAGCTAACGTGATAGCATCGGGTTTAACTGCAGATAGAAACAAAATAAATAAGCCCCTGACTGGAAGGATAGACAGAAAATCAACAATACTATTAAACCGTGGACATGTAACTACACGGTTAATGCTTTCCAGCCTGGCGAAGCTTAACAATGCTGTTGCTAACGACGCCATTGAAGCTAACTTAGCAACGGGACCTCACAGAGCTATGCTAAAAACATTAGCTATCCACCTACGCCAGCCAGCCCTCATCTGCTCATCAACACCCGTGCTCACCTGCGTTCCAGCGATCGACGGAGCGACGAAGGACTTCACCCGATCATCGATGCGGTCGGGGGCTAGCGTCGGATAGCGCGTCTGCTATCCAAGTCAAGGTCCTCCTGGTTGTGTTGCTGCAGCCAGCCGCTAATACACCGATCCCACCTACAACTTTCTTCTTTGCAGTCTCCATTGTTCATTAAACAAATTGCAAAAGATTCACCAACACAGATGTCCAGAATACTGTGGAATTTTGCGATGAAAACCGAGCTTTTTGTATTGGATACAATGTGTCCGAATACTTCCGTTTCAACCATCGACGTCACGCGCATACGTCATCATACATAGACGTTTTCAACCGGAAGTTTAGCGGGAAATTTAAAATGTCACTTTATAAGTTAACCCGGTTGTATTGGCATGTGTTGCAATGTTAAGATTTCATCATTGATATATAAACTATCAGACTGCGTGGTCGCTAGTAGTGGCTTTCAGTAATCCTTTAATGGAAAGGCAACAAGGCAAGCGCTTGTTACTCTCGGGGTCTCCTAGCCGCTCAGGCAAATCATATTGTCTAAAAATGCATTTTTCCATGGATAACATGACATCATAGCGCCAAGTGCGTGCTCTTTCAGTCAATTAGTGTGCATATATACAGCCCGGCCAAAAAAATTTGAATTGTACTTTTGAAAAGAATTTACCTGAATGTGCATGAACTATTTCTGTTCAAAATAGTTAGAAATGTCACATGTTAAATGTGTCAGTTTACTGTACTGTGCCAACTGTACTACTATATGAGTACGTGTTTTCTATTGTTTCATTGGAAATAAAACAGCAAAAGTCAATTTGGCTGTCATCTGTTTTAATTATGAGACACAATTGTGTCAGAGTCATGATTTTTGTTTTCGTGCTTGAAATAAGAAATGACTTTAAAAAAGTAGTTTTATACTTGTGAGTAGGGATGTCCGATAATGGCTTTTTGCCGATATCCGATATTCCGATATTGTCCAACTCTTTAATTACCGATACCGATATCAACCGATATATACAGTCGTGGAATTAACACATTATGCCTAATTTGGACAACCATGTATGGTGAAGATAAGGTACTTTTTAAAAATAATAATAAAATAAGATAGCTAAATTAAAAACATTTTCTTGAATAAAAAAGAAAGTAAAACAATATAAAAACAGTTACATAGAAACTAGTAATTAATGAAAATTTGTAAAATTAACTGTTAAAGGTTAGTACTATTAGTGGAGCAGCAGCACGCACAATCATGTGTGCTTACGGACTGTATGCCTTGCAGACTGTATTGATATATATTGATATATAATGTAGGAAGCAGAATATTAATAACAGAAAGAAACAACCCTTTTGTGTGAATGAGGGGGAGGGAGGTTTTTTGGGTTGGTGCACTAATTGTAAGTGTATCTTGTGTTTTTTATGTGGATTTAATAAATTTTAAAAAAAACAACAAAAAAACGATACTGATAATAAAAAAAACGATACCGATAATTTCCGATATTACATTTTAACGCATTTATCGGCCGATAATATCGGCAGACCGATATTATCGGACATCTCTACTTGTGAGTGTTGATGACACAGCTTTGCAACAGTTGATATTCTAGTTCCAAGCATGTTTTACTCAATATAGGTCATAACATCTTAAAACAAGTAAAACACTCTATAACATAAAATCTGCTTAGTGAGAAGAATGATCTTATCAGACAGAAAATAAGCAAATATCCCCCTTATTTGAGATATTTCATCTTACTTAGATTTCAGTTTTTGCAGTGTGCACAGGCCAAAACACAAGCAGGTGCAGCGGTCCCTCGTAAACAATCCTGCTTCCACGCGGGCGCCTCATAAATGTTACCATCAAAACAAGCTGTCCTGTGCATTGTTCGCTGGAAAAGCTACGGGCTCGGCCTTCGGGCCTCTGGAATGCTCCGCTGGTTTGACATAATTACGGATTCACGTTCAGGATGAGCCTCGGAGATCAGTGGGAGGGGAGGAAAACAAAACAAGTGTGGTCGCGGCCCAAGTCTGCCTCCTGATTTTGATCAGAGGATTACCACTTCCTGCTTCCTGTTTGCTTCCTCTCGGCCACGCAGCTGCCGTGCCCCTGCCAGCCAGAAAGGAGTGTTGGGCTGCAGATAGCAGCCCGTTAATTACTACCCTCCCCATCTGCCATTCTCACATCTGCTTTAATTTTGTATTTTTGTCCGCTGGCTTTGTTGCTCCACGTCCCCTGCCTCATGCAGACTGCACGCCCTGGAGGGGAGTGGGGGTCTGCGTGCCAGCTGTGCGTGGGGACTTGCAAAGAGGAACCACAACACAGGACGTCTAATCAGTGGCAAGCAAGGTATTCCTGGATAAATTAGCAGGGGGGGGGGCTCCCAGGCAAAATTGGGACGCGCTTAAACCAGTGATTCTGAAACTGTTGTACACATAGGGGCGGTGTAGCTCGGTTGGTACTTGAGGGTTCCAGGTTCGATCCCCGCTTCCGCCATCCTAGTTACTGCCGTTGTGTCCTTGGGCAAGACACTTTACCCACCTGCTCCCAGTGCCACCCACACCGGTTTAAATGTAACTTATAGGGTTTCACTATGTAAAAGCACTTTGAGTCACTAGAGAAAAAGCGCTATATAAATGTAATTCCCACTAAAAAATATAACTCACATACCACTAGTGGTACGCCAACGAATCAATCACTCGCACACAGTGTTACTGTTCAACCTACTTTTCAATCAATCAATCAATGTTTATTTATATAGCCCTAAATCACGAGTGTCTCAAAGGGCTGCACAAGCCACAACGACATCCTCGGTTCAGATCCCACATCAGGGCAAGGAAAAACTCAACCCAGTGGGATGACAATGAGAAACCTTGGAGAGGACCGTAGATGTGGGTGAGAGTCCAGTCCATAGTGGATCTAGCATAATAGTGTGAGAGTCCAGTCCATAGTGGATCTAACAAAATAGTGTGAGAGTCCAGTCCATAGTGGATCTAACATAATAGTGTGAGAGTCCAGTCCATAGTGGATCTAACAAAATAGTGTGAGAGTCCAGTCCATAGTGGATCTAACAAAATAGTGTGAGAGTCCAGTCCATAGTGGATCTAACATAATAGTGTGAGAGTCCAGTCCATAGTGGATCTAACATAATAGTGAGAGTCCAGTCCATAGTGGATCTAACATAATAGTGTGAGTCCAGTCCATAGTGGATCTAACATAATAGTGAGAGTCCAGTCCATAGTGGATCTAACATAATAGTGAGAGTCCAGTCCATAGTGGATCTAACATAATAGTGTGAGAGTCCAGTCCATAGTGGATCTAACATAATAGTAAGTCCAGTCCATAGTGGATCTAACATAATAGTGAGAGTCCAGTCCATAGTGGATCTAACATAATAGTGTGAGAGTCCAGTCCATAGTGGATCTAACATAATAGTGAGAGTCCAGTCCATAGTGGATCTAACATAATAGTGTGAGAGTCCAGTCCATAGTGGATCTAACATAATAGTAAGTCCAGTCCATAGTGGATCTAACATAATAGTGAGCGTCGAGTCCATAGTGGATCTAACATAATAGTGAGAGTCCAGTCCATAGTGGATCTAACATAATAGTGTGAGTCCAGTCCATAGTGGATCTAACATAATGGTGAGTCCAGTCCATAGTGGATCTAACATAATAGTGTGAGAGTCCAGTCCATAGTGGATCTAACATAATAGTGTGAGAGTCCAGTCCATAGTGGATCTAACATAATAGTGTGAGAGTCCAGTCCATAGTGGATCTAACATAATAGTGAGAGTCCAGTCCATAGTGTATCTAACATAATAGTGAGAGTCCAGTCCCTAGTGGATCTAACATAATAGTGAGAGTCCAGTCCATAGTGTATCTAACATAATAGTAGGAGTCCAGTCCATAGTGGATCTAACATAATAGTGAGAGTCCAGTCCATAGTGGATCTAACATAATAGTGAGAGTCCAGTCCATAGTGGATCTAACATAATAGTGTGAGAGTCCAGTCCATAGTGGATCTAACATAATAGTGAGAGTCCAGTCTATAGTGGATCTAACATAATGGTGAGAGTCCAGTCCATAGTGGATCTAACATAATAGTGTGAGAGTCCAGTCCATAGTGGATCTAACATAATAGTGAGAGTCCAGTCCATAGTGGATCTAACATAATGGTGAGAGTCCAGTCCATAGTGGATCTAACATAATAGTGAGAGTCCAGTCCAAAGTGAATCCAAATTAGGCATAATAATGTGTTAATTCCACGACTGTATATATCGGTATCGGTTGATATCGGAATCGGTCATTAAGAGTTGGACAATATCGGAATATCGGCAAAAAAGCCATTATCGGACATCTCTAAACAAAACTGTTCATCATAATTATACAAACCGTCTGTTATCGTCTGGCCAAACACTGCAAACTAGTCCAACTCCACATAATCTAGTGTTCAAACACGTTTTTGACTACGTCTTTGTGCTTTTTTGGGGGGGGTTTGACGGCCAACAAAGCTACCATGGGGCCAAAGAAAGTTACAAGTGCCAGGAGGAGGAGGAATACTGAATTCAAGACAAAAAAATCGTAGGAAATTACGAGGGTGGCGTCGGCGTTTCTCTCCCCGTATGTTGTTTTTGCCAACAAGAGTCTTAAATAAAAGTAAAAGGGATGTTAAATATTTATTTAATCATTCCTTATTGCTTCCTGTAAAACAGGGGTGTCCAAAGTGCGCCCCGGGGGCCATTTGCGGCCCGCAGCTAATTGTTTACCGGCCCGCCACACATTCTGGAAATGCTATTGCAAAATTTTAAAAGAACATTAAAAAAAGTGGAATGAGATGAAATCTAACTAGAAAAAGTTGCGATGTTGACACAAAGCTGCCATGCAGGGTTTTTTTTCTTTTGTCTCTTTATTTTTCTTTTTTTGCCATTGCTCAAAAAAAAAAAAAATCAATGTTATAATGAATTATTGACCTATTCAAGGCTCCAATTATTTCAAATATTTCACTTTAAAATGTTTTATGTGGGAAATATTGCATATATTGTGTGGTTGCCATACAAAAACATCAACATTTTATTTGACAAAAGAGCATAAAACAAACAAAATAATAGTTCAAACGTAAAATCGACAGATATATCTGAAGTTGAGCTCGTAACTTAAGTGTTGAAAATTTTTAAAAAAAACTAATAAAAATGTATCACTTTCTGAGTGGGGCACCTTTTGGATCCCAAATATATTTAATGGGATTGCATTTATCTTTTCAGTGTGATTACTCAAAAATAATAATGAATTAAAATCAATGGTGTCCTGCATTATTGATCTTTTTAAGGCTCTAATTACTTCACATCAAACATTGCTTTCTGAATGTTTTGGGCAGTGGGGGAAATACTGCATATTTCAGTTTTATTATAAAAAACTAAGTTGTTTTTGACAGAAAAGGCATAAAACCTTTTTGGTTTTTTTAACTTTATATCAACCTGAAGTTGATATACTGTAGAGATTTACTGTAAGCATTAAATAAATAATAATTTGACTTGTTTTTAACATTTTAATGACTTAGACCCTTTATGGTCCCCGGGAGCCCTTAAGGTAAAAAACAAACAAAATCCATATATTTTGTTATGGTTTGAAAATGAAAAATATCAAAATGGCCCCCGCATGCTTTAATTTTTCCGTGTGCGGCTCTCAGTGGAAAAAGTTTGGACACCCCTGCTGTAAAACATAATCTTTAACAAAACCAACGTATTATGAGTAATGTTCAGGTAATAATGCAACCATGCCGCTATAAAACGGAAGTGCACAGATGCAACACAGGTGGATCCACACCTGCGCAGAGCTTTTGAACGCGCGCCCACATTGCCTCACTTTGTTTGGAATTCCACCATGGGCCGGTGTTCTGAAGGCAGGCCCACCGGGTGACCTGGCAAACTTTGATGGGATCAAAACACTTTTTGAAATCCCAGATGGATACAATATACAGTAATGGGGTTTATTTTTCTTATAGTTAATGCGGGCTGCTTGTGTAAAACAGACCTAATTGAGAAAGTAGGTATAGATTTTTTATGTAAAAATATCAACTGTTTTTGGCAGTTTCAACCAAGGCACAAATACTAGGCAAACAGGTCAGGGAGCACCACCTACTGATACATTAGTGCAACTGCATGTTACTGCACAATGAACTCACATGTTGTGGACAATAGTACACGGACCTGATCATTCACACGTTCATTTTGTCTTGTATTGACTATTGCAATTCTCTTTTCAACAAGTCAACACTAAAGAGACTTCAGACTGTACAAAATGCAGCTGCCAGACTTTTGACCCAGAACAGCCCATATCACCCCCGATTTATCTGGTCTTCATTGGCTTTCAGTTCAATCCTGCATTGAGTTTCAATTTTTAGTCCTGACATTCCGTTCCCCTCAGTACATCACTGACTTGCTATGCCCCTACTCTTCAGGGCGCAGCCTCCGGTCTTCAGGCCAAGGTCTTCTAAAGATCCCAAAAACTGGTTTTAAAACCTGTGGAGACCTGGCATTCCAGGCTGTAGCTCCCAGACTCTGGAACCACTTGCACCAGTCCCTCTGTGATCTTGACTGTGTTGAAACTTTTAAGCAACATTTGAAAACTTCTCTTTTTTAGTAAAGCTTTTAGTCAATGCACGTTTTAACTATCATTTTTAATCCACTTTGTATCCTTTTTATGATGTTGTTCTAATTGAATTGTTTTACTTCACCTATGTTTTGTACAGCGCTTTGTGATTTTATCTGTGAAAAGCACTTTATAAATAAAATGTCTTACTTAATTACCTTATCAATTATATAATTAATAAGAAATCAAGGAAGACTCTTTACTCCTTGTATATTACCATTTATTCTACATGTCACGCTTCAAGCTTTGCAGAGAGCTTTTGTTACACCATGTTCTGAAATTGGTCAAATGTGGGGGAAAAAACTTTAGACCTGACCTCCTGAGCTTCGAGCCACCCTCGAGCTCCCTCCCCCCATTCATCTTGTTATCATTTTGGTTTTATCCACTTCCTGTAAGTGCATAAATAATTTTTCCCAAGTGTATTCTGATTGACAGAGAGAGGTCTGTATAGCATCAATTGTAAAATCCCTCTTTTGCATACTAAAAACTAAGAATTTCAGGTATGTTTAATAGTTTAGTAAGTATGTTTAGATATATTAATACATGCCTGAATGAAGCCTAGATTTCCCATCAAAGCCGAGGAGTCCCTCAAGGCTTTGTCCGAGAGTCCCTCATTATTTTGTCCACGTAAACCCAAAACATTATAGGATTATGAGAATAGCATAGGATGAAATTGCACAGACTATGTGAGAAAGCCTATAAATATATATATATAGGAAAATAAATAAAACACTGTACTTTAAGCAAGTGATTGTTTGGCGTACCATTAGACGGAGGCCGCGTACCGTACCGCAGTTTGAGGATCACTGATGTACAGTATAAGGTAAGCAACATTAATATGGGCTGCTTTCATGATAAGGCTGTATAGATGTGTCTGAAAGACATCCATGTTTCACCTTGTATTGTCAGAAAAAACTTCAAAACCTTTACTTCACTTTAAAATGTAATATCATTTTTGCATTAGATATTATGCTTATATTTTATTCTCATCAAAAAATGTCCAATAAAGGTTTGTTTTTTTAAATCCCGAATTACTAGCAATACAAGCAGCATTGAAAATCCTGAAAGATTTGTTATGCCGTGGAAGGCAATAACTTACTAGCATAACCAATGTAAAAACTGTGAACTAAATGTCAATTGTACATGATTAGTGTAGTTATCTTGAGTGTCAATGATTGAATTATTTTCTTTCCTCTGTTGTTGCCATGCAGTGAGACCGCTGTCCATCGGAACTCTGGTGCTCCCATGTTGGGCTTTTCCCCCAGAGCGCTTCATTCGCTGACCACCACTTACATAGCAACATACAGACATGTTTAAAGGGCCAGCAGCACTTCCTGTTGAACGCTCACTTTACTGTCCGTCCACTTTATCTGTGGAGAGATGTCAGAACATGCCATCATGCAGACTTTTCATTGCTTCCAACTGGAACTAATGCATTTTCTCAAATAGTGATCTTTGTCTAATACACAGAAATAATTCATACTTATGTTTTTGGTATATGCTGCATGTAATTATTATTGTAGAGACTATCCGGCACCGGTGTTTAGTTGCTTCTGGTGCGGGAGATCCAGATAAAGTGTGTGAATGTGAGTGTGAATGTTTTCTATCTGTCTGTGTTGGCCTTGCGATGAGAAAATGGATGAATGGATATGGAATTACCAGGTGTTATAAAACATACTTAACAGATTAGGTTGTTATTAGGTAATTGTGTTATATTAGGTTGGTCATGATCTAAAACAGGGGTCACCAACCTTTTTGAAACCAAGAGCTACTTCTTGGGTACTGATTAATGCGAAGGGCTACCAGTTTGATACACACTTAAACAAATTGCCAGAAATAGCCAATTTGCTCAATTTACCTTTAACTCTATGTTATTATTAATAATTAATGATATTTACACTTAATTGAACGGTTTAAAAGAGGAGAAAACACGAAAAAAATGACAATTAAATTTTGAAACATAGTTTATCTTCAATTTCAACTCTTTAAAATTCAAAATTCAACCGAAAAAAAGAATAGAAAAACTAGCTAATTTGAATCTTTTTGAAAAAATTTAAAAAAAAAATTTATGGAACATCATTAGTAATTTTTCCTGATTAAGATTAATTTTAGAATTTTGATGACATGTTTTAAAAAGGTTAAAATCCAATCTGCACTTTGTTAGAATATATAACAAATTGGACCAAGCTATATTTCTAACAAAGACAAATCATTATTTCTTCTAGATTTTCCAGAACAAAATTTTTTTAAAGAAATTCAAAAGACTTTGAAATAAGATTTAAATTTGATTCTACAGATTTTCTAGATTTGCCAGAATAATTTTTTTTTAAATTTTAATCATAATAAGTTTGAAGAAATATTTCACAAATATTCTTCGTTGAAAAAACAGAAGCTAAAATTAAGAATTAAATTAAAATTGATGTATTATTCTTTACAATAATAAAAAATACATCTACTTGAACATTGATTTAAATTGTCAGGAAAGAAGAGGAAGGAATTTAAAAGGTAAAAAGGTATATGTGTTTAAAAATCCTAAAATCATTTTTAAGGTTGTATTTTTTCTCTAAAATTGTCTTTCTGAAAGTTATAAGAAGTCAAGTAAAAAAATTAATGAAATTATTTAAACAAGTGAAGACCAAGTCTTTAAAATATTTTCTTGGATTTTCAAATTCTATTTGAGTTTTGTCTCTCTTAGAATTAAAATGTCGGGCAAAGCGAGACCAGCTTGCTAGTAAATAAATACAATTTAAAAAATAGAGGCAGCTTACTGGTAAGTGCTGCTATTTGAGCTATTTTTAGAACAGGCCAGCGGGCTACTCATCTGGTCCTTACGGGCTACCTGGTGCCCGTGGGCACCACGTTGGTGACCCCTGATATAATTGATGTAGATGCCCATATCGGCTGTTCAGATTTACTTTACAAAAGAGAAGTGTAGGATCAAGATTTTTGGAGCTCTTTGTTCAGTGGATCAGATGTTTGATGAAGCTCTGTGTCTATCTACCACCACTACTGTTTTCTGTTTATTTGTTACTGACTGTGGCAGGACACCTCTGCCTCTGTTTCACTTTATGTTGCTGGTAAATAATATGGTTGTAGTAGTAGGCTAAAGTTAAATTATTTAGTATGCACTAATTAAAGGGGCAGAGCTTTAAGAGACATTTTAGCTTTTATATTTCTATAAGATATATTTTTTGTATGAACCACAATTAATAAATATATTTCAGTGAATAACTTATTGTTCAAATCTGTATATAAATATGTACATAAAGTGTTGTAATTATATTGTAAAATGGATGGATGGATGGACGTTTAAAACAAAACTGTTATTATTAATTAGTAAGTTTACATTTTTTGAGCCTTTTTAGAGAAAATCATATCATTGTAGTAAATTATGCAAATTACTCGATGTCATGGTGACCACGCCCATAGCCACGCCCCCACCGCCACAGGTATCTTGGCAGTTTATGGGAAACACTGATACTGCATCGAATTATTATTGTAGCGACTATCCGGCACCGGTGTTTAGTTGCTTCTGGTGCGGGGGATCCAGATAAAGTGTGTGAATGTTTTCTATCGGTATGTGTTGGCCTTGCGATGAGATGGCGACATGTCCAGGGTGTACCCCGCCTTCCGCCTGAATGCAGCTGGGATAGGCTCCAGCCACCCCCCACGCCTCCGAGAAAAGGGATGAATAGACTTGGAATTACTAGGTGTTATAAAACACACTTAACAGTTAAGGTTGTTATTACGTAATTGTGTTATATTAGGTTGGTCATGATCTAAAGCGAGCATGTTTACGTGCATTTTGTGTTGAGCTGTTTAAAAAGCATCATGGTTAATACACAAACATTTGCATGAAGTAAAACAATTTGTCCAGTCCCACGTTGCTAGTATTAAAAATCTGAAAAAACATGACATGTCTAAGGTAAGACTTAAAAAACAAACATATTTATCTGCAATTAACTTTTATGCGATTACCGGTAATTGCGATTAAATATTTATTCCTTTGACAGCCCGAGTTCGTACAAATAAAAAGTACATGAAGAGGCACTAAATAAACTGCAGTTATGTAATAGAACAACAAAGTATCAAATAAATCCTATGTGACATGAACACACACTAATAATAAACACATGGCACTCTCTGAAGTTATTTAAATGAACTACAAAGTATAAAAGAAGTCTTAT
This sequence comes from Entelurus aequoreus, assembly GCF_033978785.1. Lineage (NCBI taxonomy): Eukaryota > Metazoa > Chordata > Actinopteri > Syngnathiformes > Syngnathidae > Entelurus > Entelurus aequoreus. Next base: position 3,653,181 of record NC_084755.1, read on the forward strand.
ATGACCTAAAAAAAAAAAAATATATATATATATATATATATATAGTCAAGGTCAAAGGTTTACATACACTTGTAAAGAACATAATGTCATGGCTGTCTTGAGTTTCTAATCATTTCTACAACTCTTATTTTTTTGTGATTGGAGCACATACTTGTTGGTCACAAAAAACATTCATGAAGTTTGCTTCTTTTATGAATTTATTATGGGTCTACTGAAAATGTGAGCAAATGTGCTGGGTCAAAAGTATACATACAGCAATGTTAATATTTGCTTACATGTCCCTTGGCAAGTTTCACTGCAATAAGGCGCTTTTGGTAGCCATCCACAAGCTTCTGCTGGAATGTTTGACCACTCCTCTTGACAAAATTGGTGCAGTTCAGCTAAATTTGTTGGTTTTCTGACATGAAATTGTTTCTCCATTCAAAATATATATGCATCCATCCATTTTCTACAGCTCATCCCTTTCGGGTCGAGTGGGGTAAAAAGTATTTAGTCAGCCACCGATTGTGCAAGTTCTCTCACTTAAAAGGACAAAGGTCTATCATTTTCATCATAGGTATACTTTAACTGAGAGAGAAAAAAATCCAGGAATTCACACTGTAGGATTTTTCAAAAATGTATTTGCAAATTATGGCGGAAAATAAGTATTTGGGCAATAACAAAACTTCAACTCAAGATTTTGTAATATAACCTTTGTTGGCAATGACTATGGTCTAATGTTTCCTGTAGGTCTTCACCTTGTTTTCACACACTGTATCTGCTATTTTGGCCCATTCTTCCATGCAGATATTTTCTAGATCAGTGATGTTCTGGGGCTGGCGTTTAAGAGCGGCTGCTGTGTTTAGATGGAGACAGGTGTGGACAATATTGGAGACACTTGTCCCCACACTAAAAGTATACAGCGGAGAAGAAAACAATTTGATGTTTTGCAGCAGGCGATGTGTCTTGAACGTTGTCACAACTTGTTTATAAAGTCTTTACTTTGTTGACTGGGATGTTCACTCCTCCTTTATTTAACTGCAAACTGTGTCAGTGTTCAAATAACATCAATACTAGCTCAAATGTTTTGTCATCTCATCGAACTGAACGCAGGCTGTGAAGATTGTGTATTTGATGTGAGAGGTATCGCTCCTCTTTATTTTTGTTGGCCAAACTGTTGTACTGAACCAAGAGAAGAACTACGCTTGTTTATTAGACTTCATCTTCATTAGCCAAACTGCTTTGTGTTTTATTTTAATATCAAAAAGTAAACACAAGGTTTTTATACATTACTTGGGTTTTTTTCATGCCACAAAGGTATTACCCGGTACTTCAAAAAACATTAATGTGACATAGCATTTTGTTAATGTTTTATTGTGTGTAGTTAATTCCTGTACGACATATTTCTGCTCAAACTCTTAATTGATCTGTCCCGATACATCATCTACATGTACATAACTTAAAAAAATGTATTAAAAAAAATACCTCCCTCTATCAAAATGTAAAAATTTAGATAAAGGTATCATGAAATGACAAAAAGCTGAAAAGTTGATATTAATAATGAATAAAAAATCTGTTTGTATAGCCCTTCTAACTTGCCTTGGTGCCCTAAAATATGAGCTCTCCTTCAAGGCAACACTTGCCTTGACCTTATAAAGTTAAAGTTCAAGGCCTGAATATATATATATATAGTAATACCTACTCTCAAAAAGCACAATTTTCTGTTTCCTTGATGACCAAAGCAGTTATCTATTGTCTAGGTCAGTGTTTTTCAACCACTGTGCCGTGCGCCGTGAGATACAGTCTGGTGTGCCGTGGGAGATTATCTAATTTCACCTATTTGGGTTAAAAATATTTTTTGCAAACCAGTAATTATAGTCTGCAAATGATGTGTTGTTGTTGAGTGTCGGTGCTGTCTAGAGCTCGGCAGAGAAACCGTGTAATACTCTTCCATATCAGTAGGTGGCAGCCGGTAGCTAATTGCTTTGTAGATGAAACAGCGGGAGGCAGCGTGCAGGTAAAAAGGTATCTAATGCTTAAACCAAAAGGAGTGCCCCTAAGAAAAGGCATTAAAGCTTAGGGAAGGCTATACAGAACGAAACTAAAACTGAACTGGCTACAAATTCAACAAAAACAGAATGCTGGACGACAGCAAAGACTTACAGTGGAGCAAAGACGGCATCCACAATGTACATCCGAACATGACATGACAATCAACAATGTCCCCACAAAGATGGATAAAAAGCAACTGAAATATTATTGATTGCTAAAACAAAGTAGATGCGGGAAATATCGCTTAAAGGAAGACATGAAACTGCTACAGGAAAATACCAAAAAAAGAGAAAAAGCCACCAAAATAGGAGCGCAAGACAAGAAGTAAAACACTACACACAGGAAAACAGCAAAAAACTCCAAATAAGTCAGGGCGTGATGTGCCAGGTCGTGATAGTACACCTACTTTGAGACAAGAGCTATATTGATGCATGCTTGGTTATGGTTTAAAGTCATACCCGACCACGACTTTTTACTGTCAACTGAGTTTCGTTTTTTAATGAGTGCCTTGGCTCAAAAAAGGTTGAAAAACACTGGTCTAGGTCATCACTTTTGGTAAGTTTGGTGTTACATTGTACCTTTTGGGACGAACTTCAGTGAGCTGCTGAATATTCAGAAGCGAGACGTCCCTTTAGCAGGCCCGTCGTTGACAAACTCGTGGCCGAGGCCATTTCCGCACTTTCCACACGACACCTGGATGGAAACATTGATTCCGTTAGTTTTTCCTAACAGAGCTTATATGGCTTCTTGAATAATAGCCAATGGGTTTTTCTAGTAGTTGTACCTTGAAGGCGCCAGATCTCTCCTCGCGTTTGGACACACTGTCTTGGTGGATGGTCTCCGTGAAGGCTGGCCAGGGAGACGAGTGCTCAAACTTAGAGCGACTGGAGAAGAGCTGGTGACCACACTTGGTACATGCGTAAATCCCTAAAGGAAGGAAGATATAATGCATGAGCTGATGGTGCGGTCTAGTGGTTGACAGCGGGTTCAGTCTCTGCTCGGTGACGATGTAACCCTGATTTCCACAGTACGCCAAACAACTGCGGAACGTCGTTGCCACGACCTCGGACTCGTTCCGTTTTTATTCGAGTCGATCTGTCCATTTACACCGACTGCCGGTCGCCGCAACACGGTGGTTAAATTCCTGCTTGTGTTGGAGAGGATTCATGCATAAACACTTTCAAAATAAAATTGTCCGTTTTCAAGGTGGATCGTATTTTACACTTTCAAATGGGTGGTCAACTTGTGAAAGGCTTTCAGACGTAATTTCACCTTTATGACACAAAATGCTGATTCTGGAGGTCCAAAATTAAAGAATCATATACAGGCATATCTCGGGCAGCTATGTGCAGATACAGTCGTGGTCAAAAGTTTACATACACTTGTAAAGAACAATATCAGAACATTCCTCCAGAAGGTCTTATCTTTGGCCATGTGATGTCAGATGAAACAAAAATTGAGCTGTTTGGCCACAATACCCAGCAATATGTTTGGAGGCCTTTAATCCCAGGAACACCATTCCTACTGTCAAGCATGGTGGTGGTAGTATTATTCTCTGCGCCTGTTTTGCTGCCAATGGAACTGGTGCTTTACAGTACATAAATATATATTCATAACATTAACACTACTACTCTCTGTCTCAACTGAAATGCTGTACCACTGGTTTCTTTTTATTTTCAAGTGTATTTATTTCAATCTACCAACATATTTGAAATGTTTTCTTTGTGCCCTTTACATCATCCTACCCTCTATGACACTCTCAATTTCCTACATTTACTGTCCCTACTGTGCGTAAAGAGCTGGTCTTTTTCTTTTAGAGCCCTGTTTGACTGGAATCAACCATTGGCTTTATCAACCATTGGTCCCTTCAAAAATGTCTCTTGTTTATTTTGAAACTGAATGCCACTGTATGTAGTATGCCCTTGGTTGGAATTTAATTTAATAATATTACATTTATTTTACTGCAGTATCTTATTCTATTGTAAATATTGTAAATACTGAGAGAGTTGTGTGAGCCGAGAAGTACCTGAGCAAAATTGTCTTTAATGATGGTCTGTAATTGTTGTGTAACTTGTCCTGTGTTGTACTGTATTGTGTTCAATTTCAAATGTCTTGAAAACGAGATGCTGCGTCTGAAGGGGTTTTCCCATTAATAAATTCAAATTTAAAATCATTTTCATTGCAGGTTGTTTATTGATTGGACTTTTTCCATAGTAAAAACAACAGGTGGTTTCTTACTGGCGCCATCTAGTGGTTTAAAGTGGTCATTACACTTAAATGCGTTTTCCTTGTGTAGATTCGTTCAGTGTTATTGGGGGAAAATATTTGTATTTTGTATTCTGATTATATTAATTAACAAAATATTAATAGGCAAAATCATAAAAATCACTTCTCTTGAAACACTTCGAGTAAAAAGTATAGGTATTAAGTAAGTAAGTAAGTAAGTATTTTTATTTTTATTGTCTGCATTTTAATTTTGCTTTTATTTTCTTTCATTTCACTTTGTTGTCTGTGAAGCACTTTGAGTCTGCCTTGTGTAT
>NC_084755.1:3662751-3672751 GCF_033978785.1 Entelurus aequoreus
TGATTCTCCCCAACGGCTCTCCGGTGAAAAGACGCAGAGTTTTTCACCGCCAACTTGGAGACTCGTCCCCCAGCGTACCCAATCCCATCCGCTGGCTCGGCATGATCAGCCTGGTGGCTTATGGCTTCTATGTGATCCCCGTGCCCGCCAACGTGACTGCGGTCATCGGGGTGGCGTTTGGTCTCGTATTGGTCTTCGTGCTGCTGTGTTTCCTTCCTACACCATGGCCCACTCACAGGGGGAAGTCACAGTACAGCATGCACAGAAGAAGGTATTCACTGGACGAGAACACCGATGCAGAAACCCTTCAGGTAAAAATACTGAACATAGGGATGATGTTTGATAAGAAATTATCCAGTTCGAGCCCATTATCGAATCCTCCTATCGAACCAATTTCCTTATCGATTCTCTTATCGAATCCAGATAGGTTGTTGTATATGGAAAAAAACACAATATTTGGTTTAACAAAAGCTCACTTTTATTTAAATGTAAAAAAATTAAATAAAATCAATAAATATTGACTGTTACCCCCCTAAAAAAAATTTTTTAAAAACTGTTACCCAAAGTAAGTGGGATTTTTCAGAAAAATAGATATATACAGTAACACAAAAACAACCTGTCTCTGTGATCACTATAGGTATATAAACAATAATATAGTGTTAAATAAAACTGAAAATACAGCTCTCCAAAAAGTGCACTTCTGCTGCTATTGGAACATACTAACTACACACACTATGACACTAAGAACACCACAGTCATCAATCAACAATTCTTCCCCCCTTACATGAGAGCGAAGCCTGGCAATAATTGCATATTGCCTGTTCTGCCCTCACTATACGTGTTGAGGTTATACAGCTTGGCAGACAGCTAACAAACAATCCAAAGCAGATTAATCCATTTAGGCTCTTTATTGTTGTTGATCTTGCTTTGTCTTTTCCTATCTTTACTTTTGTCTTGCACTGGACTGTTATTATTTTTTTTAACTAAAATACACACAATGACAAATGTATAAGCTATGTGATTCAATTAAAATACTGAAATGTAATACACAATATGTAAATATTAGCTTCACACAAATATACAGTACTATCATCAAACAAATACTTTTGAGTGTTGAAACTATTTTGATGGTGGAAATACACGACTGGCAGCCATTTTAAGTCCTCAAAACACCCATTGAAACAGTGCTCAAAAATCTTTCTATAAACATCTTAGTATCAAACTTAAACACTTTCCACCTTAATATTGAGTTACATAAACAAGTTAAACAGTTTACTTACAGACTTATCTTTTCGAAGGCTTGTAAGAGCTAACGCAACTTGTCTACTTCTCAATTGTCTCAACCCGGAAGTGCCCAAACTAATGACGCGTGGTATTTTCATATCGCCACAAGGTAAGCGTCTACAATCAAATGGGTATAACATTGCAGGTCCCACAGAGCATTTCCTGACGCGTAGTATTTTCATATCGCCACAAGGTAAGAGTCAAATGGGCATAACATTGCAGGTCCCACAGGGCATTTCCTGTATGTGGGAAGGGATTCGTTCCCAGGGATTCGAATAAAGAACCAACTCTTTTTCTTTACTATCGTGGCCTATATAACGGGAACCGGTTCTCAAAAAGGGATTCGAGTCCATGGAATCGGTTCTTTTCTTATCGAACAACCGGGAGAACCGTTTTCGAACGTCATCCCTAACTGAACATACTTTTTTTGCATGAGTTCCCTTATTCAGGTTGCATATAATTGAGGGAGACAACCAAGCATTGATTTTTATAATACACTTTCTACAATCGCACTGCATTATTTTAGACATTTTAGGCAATCTGCCGCATGCACTCTGGCAAGAACGACAAGGCAAATGTCAATACTCACTTGGGACTCCAATTACAGCGTTAGGCCAGCCAGAAGGCCACACTGGCGTTGTCTGTCCACAACGGATTACTAGGTGTAAGACAGACACCTTATCTTCGTGGTTATTGTACCGGCAAGTTTTCTGTGGCTTTTCTATGGCTCGTATGGTTCTGGTGCCACTTCCTGTTGTTTTCGCAACTTGTGATTGGATACTCACTTGGGACTCCCAAGTGAGTATCCAATCAGAGCGTTAGACCAGCTAGAAGGCCCTTACTGACAACAACTCGTGATCTGATTGGCTATCGCAATAGTCTATTCCCTCTACGTGTCCGTTCAGAGGCGCCCGCATTGTTGATTCTAAAGGCCCCGGGCAGATTTGGTACAGCATGGCAACATAAGCTAGCTGAATTCTGATTGGATACAAACTCTTAACCTAAAAACAACAGCATTGGAAGGAGCATAATATGACATGAAGATAATATGAATACTTTTAGATATTTAGGGGGGGAAATAACAACTTTTATCTAGAGATGTCCGATGCTTTAAAATGTAATATCGGAAATTATCGGTAGCGTTTTTTTTTATTATTAGTATTGTTTTTTTGAAAAAAAATCTTTTTTATTTTTTTTATTTGATTATATCAACATACCGTGCTGAAGATACACTTACAATTAGTGCACCAACCCAAAAAACCTCCCTCCCCCATTTACACTCATTCACACAAAAAGGTTGTTTCTTTCTGTTATTAATATTCTGGTTCCTACATTATATATCAATATATATCAATACAGTCTGCAAGGGATACAGTCCGTAAGCACACATGGTTGTGCGTGCTGCTGGTCCACTAATAGTACTAACCTTTAACAGTTAATTTGACTCATTTTCATTAATTACTAGTTTCTATGTAACTGTTTTTATATTGTTTTACTTTCTTTTTTATTCAAGAATTATTTTTTTTAAATTTATTTATCTTGTTTTATTTTATTAATATTTAAAAAAAGGACCTTATCTTCACCATACCTGGTTGTCCAAATTAGGCATAATAATGTGTTAATTCCACGACTATATATATCAGTATCGGTTGATATCGGTATCGGTTGATATCGGTATCGGTAATTAAAGATTTGGACAATATCGGATATCGGCAAAAAGCCATTATCGGACATCCCTACTTTTATCTTTAAATTAATTTTATCTTTAATTATGAACATGATTTTGGTGTACACAGCAGGTGGTGCCATGATTTTGGTGTCTTTTTTTATTCAAGAAAATGTTTTTAATTTATTTATCTTGTTTTATTTTATTAATATTTTTAAAAAGGACCTTATCTTCACCATACCTGGTTGTCCAAATTAGGCATAATAATGTGTTAATTCTACGACTGTATATATCAGTATCGGTTGATATCGGTATCGGTAATTAAAGAGTTGGACAATATCGGATATCGGCAAAAAGCCATTATCGGATATCCCTACTTTTATCTTTAAATTAATTTTATCTTTAATTATGAACATGATTTTGGTGTACACAGCAGGTGGTGCCATGATTTTGGTGTCTTTTTTTATTCAAGAAAATGTTTTTAATTTATTTATCTTGTTTTATTTTATTAATATTTTAAAAAAGGACCTTATCTTCACCATACCTGGTTGTCCAAATTAGGCATAATAATGTGTTAATTCTACGACTGTATATATATCAGTATCGGTTGGTATCGGTATCGGTTGATATCGGTATCGGTAATTAAATGGTTGGACAATATCGGATATCGGCAAAAAGCCATTATCGGACATCCCTACTTTTATCTTTAAATTAATTTTATCTTTAATTATGAACATGATTTTGGTGTACACAGCAGGTGGTGCCATGATTTTGGTGTCTTTTTTATTAATTTATTTATCTTGTTTCATTTTAATATTTAAAAAAAGGACCTTATCTTCATACCTGGTTGTCCAAATTAGGCATAATAATGTGTTAATTCTACGACTGTATATATCGGTATCGGTTGATATCGGTATCGGTTGATATCGGCATCGGTAATTAAAGAGTTGGACAATATCGGATATCGGCAAAAAGCCATTATCGGACATCCCAACTTTTATCTTTAAAATAATTTTATCTTTAATTATGAACATGATTTTGGTGTACACAGCAGGTGGTGCCATGATTTTGGTGTCTTTTTTATTCAAGAAAATGTTTTTAATTTATTTATCTTGTTTTATTTTATTAATATTTTTAAAAAGGACCTTATCTTCACGATACCTGGTTGTCCAAATTAGGCATAATAATGTGTTAATTCTGCCACTGTATATATCAGTATCGGTTGGTATCGGTTGATATCGGTATCTGTAATTAAATGGTTGGACAATATTGGATATCGGAAAAAAGCCATTATCGGACATCCCTACTTTTATCTTTAATTATGAACATGATTTTGGTGTACACAGCAGGTGGTGCCATGATTTTGGTGTCTTTTTTTATTCAAGAAAATGTTTTTAATTTATTTATCTTGTTTTATTTTATTAATATTTTTAAAAAGGACCTTATCTTCACCATACCTGGTTGTCCAAATTAAGCATAATAATGTGTTAATTCCACGACTGTATATATCAGTATCGGTCGATATCGGTATCGGTTGATATCGGTATCGGTAATTAAAGAGTTGGACAATATCGGATATCGGCAAAAAGCCATTATCGGACATCCCTACTTTTATCTTTAAATTACTTTTATCTTTAATTATGAACATGATTTTGGTGTACACAGCAGGTGGTGCCCTGATTTTGGTGTCTTTTTTATTCAAGAAAATGTTTTTAATTTATTTATCTTGTTTTATTTTATTAATATTTTTAAAAAGGACCTTATCTTCACCATACCTGGTTGTCCAAATTAGGCATAATAATGTGCTAATTCCACGACTGTATATATCAGTATCGGTTGATATCGGTATCGGTAATTAAATGGTTGGACAATATCGGATATCGGCAAAAAGCCATTATCGGACATCCCTACTTTTATCTTTAAATTCATTTTATCTTTAATTATGAACATGATTTTGGTGTACACAGCAGGTGGTGCCCTGATTTTGGTGTCTTTTTTATTCAAGAAAATACCTGGTTGTCTAAATTAGGCATAATAATGTGTTAATTCCACGACTGTATATATCAGTATCGGTTGATATCGGTATCAGTTGATATCGGTATCGGTAATTAAATGGTTGGACAATATCGGATATCGGCAAAAAGCCATTATCGGACATCCCTACTTTTATCTTTAAATTAATTTGATCTTTAATTATGAACATGATTTTGGTGTACACAGCAGGTGGTGCCATGATTTTGGTGTCTTTTTTATTCAAGAAAATGTTTTTAATTTATTTATCTTGTTTTATTTTATTAATATTTTAAAAAAGGACCTTATCTTCACCATACCTGGTTGTCCAAATTAGGCATAATAATGTGTTAATTCTACGACTGTATACATCAGTATCGGTTGATATCGGTATCGGTAATTAAATGGTTGGGCAATATCGGACATCTGCAAAAAGCCATCATCGGACATCCCTACTTTTATCTTTAAATTAATTTTATCTTTAATTATGAACATGATTTTGGTGTACACAGCAGGTGGTGCCATGATTTTGGTGTCTTTTATTCAAGAAAATGTTTTTAATTTATTTTGTTTTATTTTATTAATATTTTAAAAAAGGACCTTATCTTCACCATACCTGGTTGTCCAAATTAGGCATAATAATGTGTTAATTCTACGACTGTATATATCAGTATCGGTTGGTATCGGTTGATACCGGTATCGGTAATTAAAGAGTTGGACAATATCGGATATCGGTAAAAAGCCATTATCGGACATCCCTACTTTTATCTTTAAATTACTTTTATCTTTAATTATGAACATGATTTTGGTGTACACAGCAGGTGGTGCCCTGATTTTGGTGTCTTTTTTATTCAAGAAAATGTTTTTAATTTATTTATCTTGTTTTATTTTATTAATATTTTTAAAAAGGACCTTATCTTCACCATACCTGGTTGTCCAAATTAGGCATAATAATGTGTTAATTCCACGACTGTATATATCAGTATCGGTTGATATCGGTATCGGTAATTAAATGGTTGGACAATATCGGATATCGGCAAAAAGCCATTATCGGACATCCCTACTTTTATCTTTAAATTCATTTTATCTTTAATTATGAACATGATTTTGGTGTACACAGCAGGTGGTGCCCTGATTTTGGTGTCTTTTTTATTCAAGAAAATGTTTTTAATTTATTTATCTTGTTTTATTTTATTAATATTACCTGGTTGTCCAAATTAGGCATAATAATGTGTTAATTCCACGACTATATATAGCAGTATCGGTTGATATCGGTATCAGTTGATATCAGTATCGGTAATTAAAGAGTTGGACAATATCGGATATCGGCAAAAAGCCATTATCGGACATCCCTACTTTTATCTTTAAATTAATTTTATCTTTAATTATGAACATGATTTTGGTGTACACAGCAGGTGGTGCCATGATTTTGGTGTCTTTTTTTATTCAAGAAAATGTTTTTAATTTATTTATCTTGTTTTATTTTATTAATATTTTAAAAAAGGACCTTATCTTCACCATACCTGGCTGTCCAAATTAGGCATAATAATGTGTTAATTCCACGACTGTATGTATCAGTATCGGTTGATATCGGTATCGGTTGGTATCGGTAATTAAATGGTTGGACAATATCGGATATCGGCAAAAAGCCATTATCGGACATCCCTACTTTTATCTTTAAATTAATTTGATCTTTAATTATGAACATGATTTTGGTGTACACAGCAGGTGGTGCCATGATTTTGGTGTCTTTTTTATTCAAGAAAATGTTTTTAATTTATTTATCTTGTTTTATTTTATTAATATTTTAAAAAAGGACCTTATCTTCACCATACCTGGTTGTCCAAATTAGGCATAATAATGTGTTAATTCCACGACTGTATACAGCAGTATCGGTTGATATCGGTATCAGTTGATATCAGTATCGTAATTAAAGAGTTGGACAATATCGGATATCGGCAAAAAGCCATTATCGGACATCCCTACTTTTATCTTTAAATTCATTTTATCTTTAATTATGAACATGATTTTGGTGTACACAGCAGGTGGTGCCATGATTTTGGTGTCTTTTTTATTCAAGAAAATGTTTTTAATTTATTTATCTTGTTTTATTTTATTAATATTTTAAAAAAGGACCTTATCTTCACCATACCTGGTTGTCCAAATTAGTCATAATAATGTGTCAATTCCACGACTGTATATATCAGTATCGGTTGATATCGGTATCGGTTGATATCGGTATCGGTAATTAAAGAGTTGGACAATATCGGATATCGGCAAAAAGCCATTATCGGACATCCCTACTTTTATCTTTAAATTAATTTTATCTTTAATTATGAACATGATTTTGGTGTACACAGCAGGTGGTGCCATGATTTTGGTGTCTTTTTTATTCAAGAAAATGTTTTTAATTTATTTATCTTGTTTTATTTTATTAATATTTTAAAAAAAGGACCTTATCTTCACCATACCTGGTTGTCCAAATTAGGCATAATAATGTGTTAATTCCACGACTGTATATATCAGTATCGGTTGATATCGGTATCGGTTGATATCGGTATCGGTAATTAAATGGTTGGACAATATCGGATATCGGCAAAAAGCCATTATCGGACATCCCTACTTTTATCTTTAAATTACTTTTATCTTTAATTATGAACATGATTTTGGTGTACACAGCAGGTGGTGCCATTATTTTGGTGTCTTTTTTATTCAAGAAAATGTTTTTAATTTATTTATCTTGTTTTATTTTATTAATATTTAAAAAAAGGACCTTATCTTCACCATACCTGGTTGTCCAAATTAGGCATAATAATGTGTTAATTCCACGACTGTATATATCAGTATCGGTTGATATCGGTATCGGTAATTAAAGAGTTGGACAATATCGGATATCGGCAAAAAGCCATTATCGGACATCCCTACTTTTATCTTTAAATTTTATCTTTAATTATGAACATGATTTTGGTGTACACAGCAGGTGGTGGCATGATTTTACGTTCTATTTCATTCAAGAAAATGTTTTTAATTTCTTTTTTATTTTATTAATATTTTAAAAAAGGACCTTATCTTCACCATACCTGGTTGTCCAAATTAGGCATAATAATGTGTTAATTCTGCGACTGTATATATCAGTATCGGTTGATATCGGTATCGGTAATTAAATGGTTGGACAATATCGGATATCGGCAAAAAGCCATTATCGGACATCCCTACTTTTATCTTTAAATTCATTTTATCTTTAATTATGAACATGATTTTGGTGTACACAGCAGGTGGTGCCATGATTTTGGTGTCTTTTTTATTCAAGAAAATGTTTTTAATTTATTTATCTTGTTTTATTTTATTAATATTTTTAAAAAGGACCTTATCTTCACCATACCTGGTTGTCCAAATTAGGCATAATAATGTGTTAATTCTACGACTGTATATATCAGTATCGGTTGGTATCGGTTGATATCGGTATCGGTAATTAAATGGTTGGACAATATCGGATATCGGCAAAAAGCCATTATCGGACATCCCTACTTTTATCTTTAAATTACTTTTATCTTTAATTATGAACATGATTTTGGTGTACACAGCAGGTGGTGCCATGATTTTGGTGTCTTTTTTTATTCAAGAAAATGTTTTTAATTTATTTATCTTGTTTTATTTTATTAATATTTTTTAAAAGGACCTTATCTTCACCATACCTGGTTGTCCAAATTAGGCATAATAATGTGTTAATTCTACGACTGTATATATCAGTATCGGTTGATATCGGTATCGGTTGATATCGGTATCGGTAATTAAATGGTTGGACAATATCGGATATCGGCAAAAAGCCATTATCGGACATCCCTACTTTTATCTTTAAATTACTTTTATCTTTAATTATGAACATGATTTTGGTGTACACAGCAGGTGGTGCCATGATTTTGGTGTCTTTTTTATTCAAGAAAATGTTTTTAATTTATTTATCTTGTTTTATTTTATTAATATTTTTAAAAAGGACCTTATCTTCACCATACCTGGTTGTCCAAATTAGGCATAATAATGTGTTAATTCTGCGACTGTATATATCAGTATCGGTTGATATCGGTATCGGTAATTAAATGGTTGGACAATATTGGATATCGGCAAAAAGCCATTATCGGACATCCCTACTTTTATCTTTAAATTTTATCTTTAATTATGAACATGATTTTGGTGTACACAGCAGGTGGTGGCATGATTTTACGTTCTATTTCATTCAAGAAAATGTTTTTAATTTCTTTTTTATTTTATTAATATTTTAAAAAAGGACCTTATCTTCACCATACCTGGTTGTCCAAATTAGGCATAATAATGTGTTAATTCTGCGACTGTATATATCAGTATCGGTTGATATCGGTATCGGTAATTAAATGGTTGGACGATATCGGCAAAAAGCCATTATCGGACATCCCTACTTTTATCTTTAAATTAATTTTATCTTTAATTATGAACATGATTTTGGTGTACACAGCAGGTGGTGCCATGATTTTGGTGTCTTTTTTATTCAAGAAAATGTTTAATTTATTTATCTTGTTTTATTTTATTAACATTTTAAAAAAGGACCTTATCTTCACCATACCTGGTTGTCCAAATTAGGCATAATAATGTGTTAATTCCACGACTGTATATATCAGTATCGGTTGATATCGGTATCGGTTGATATCGGTATCGGTAATTAAATGGTTGGACAATATCGGATATCGGCAAAAAGCCATTATCGGACATCCCTACTTTTATCTTTAAATTCATTTTATCTTTAATTATGAACATGATTTTGGTGTACACAGCAGGTGGTGCCATGATTTTGGTGTCTTTTTTTATTCAAGAAAATGTTTTTAATTTATTTATCTTGTTTTATTTTATTAATATTTTAAAAAAGGACCTTATCTTCACCATACCTGGTTGTCCAAATTAGGCATAATAATGTGTTAATTCTATGACTGTATATATCAGTATCGGTTGATATCGGTATCGGTAATTAAATGGTTGGACAATATTGGATATCGGCAAAAAGCCATTATC